>NW_007579404.1:124030-153339 GCF_000690725.1 Stegastes partitus | reverse complement strand
GCCGTGCGCGAAGGCCGACAAGTGTAGGGCGAGGACCCGTCCATCGTCGCTTGCGGCTTTAATATTAATTATAATTGTAACAGATGTATTAATGTACATTCACAAAAAGTACACTGAAAACATTTAATGCAGTATTGTGACACTGAACAAATACTACAGTCCCTGGTTTTGTCTCAGTGAACCGAAAATATTGAAATGAAGTCTGATTTTTGACTTATTTTCTACTTTTAATTTGGGTTTCTATGCATTCTGATTGTTGTTCATTTGTCTTTCATGTATGCATTTTGTTTAATTTATTGTAGCTTGTATTTATTCTGTCCTGTTTGTTTCAGGATAAACTTATTTAGAGACGCTGCAGGAACAGTTTCATCATCAGCGTGTGTAATCATGTGTTTACACGCCCTCTAGTGGACATAGTACATAACTACAATCACGTATTTTATTTTGAACTAGTGATCGGAAGTCCTGTCTTGAGGTACTTATTTCCACACATTCCTAAGTATAAGTACAAGTTGATAAATTCCATACTTTGTGTGGGAATGTTCGTACGCGCTCGTTACGCACACATCTGTACATACTGATGATAAATGAGGTCACTGGAATCAACATGTCTGACATTCTTCCAAGTGTCCACAGATGTTACTAACACTGGATAAAACGGAGGCTCCACAATCTATAGGTATTAAACTATTTACATTTTTCCAAACCATTTTTTCATCTAAACTCTGCTCATCAGCTGTAGAAAGATGTTCCACCATGCTGAATGTATCTTCCAACTGCTTGCTCCTCTGTTCACTGATCCAGTATGTTATATTTGATCCTTTTTTTTGCATTTTAAAATGAGATGTGTAAAATAAAATGACATAAAAATCACAATTACAAGTTCAGATTTGATCTTTCTTTTTTTTTTTTTCCCGTTAATAAGGATGAGACATTCAAGGTCCATCACAGAGCTGCAAATCTGTTGATTCTTTCTGTTTTTATGGTTTCTGGCTGATAATTATTATATGATAGACTTATTTTGGAGATTTTATATATATATATTTTTTTAGATAACTCGTCTTTGAAACCTGCTGGTAGGTTTTGGGTTCAAAGTCTTAAATGTGAGCGTGTTGCTGCCACATCAGGTAAAAAAAAACCATCAAGTTCCTGTTCTAAATGCGAAAAGTTTATTGATATATGAAGATAAATTACAACAAATATAATAGAACAAGAAACATGTCCTGTTCTAACAAAACAAACGTGTCTACCACAGCCCTCAGCGCCTCTTCAGCTGCAGCCTCTGGATGCTGCTTCGTTCTTCTTTGTCTGCTGCAGCGTCGCAGTGCCACTCAGTTCTTCTTCTTTTTCTTCTTGTTCATCAGCTGCAGCGTCGCAGTGCCGCTCACCGACAGTCCTCCGTTCAGCAGTCCTGCAGCTTTCACCGTTTTGTAGGCGACAGACTTGGGGATGCGTTGTCCTTTCAGAGAGACGATGTGAGGAAGCAGCGCCGGCTTTCTCACATCGAAACCTGCCGTCTGCGGACCGTGAACCTTCAACAGCAGCTGATCGCCCTCCGCCGCCGTTACTGCCACCCAGCCTGCACAGCAACACAGACAGGTGAGACAGATGGGGAAGGCAGAGGGACAGGTGAGACAGAAGGACAGACAGTGACAGGTGTACGTACCAGCAGATGACAGCGTGATGTCAGCAGCAGCCTCCAGGTGTCCTCGTCCCTTGACTCTGACCTCCTGGGGAACCAACACTGGAAACTCCTTCATCCTCTCAGACCCTCCGACAGGCACCTGAATGCACCAATAGACCATGTGACCCCTCCAGCCATATGACCCCTCCTACCATATGACCCCTCCAATCATGTTACTCACCCCCAGCAAGACTTGTCCTGCATGCTTCTCGTAGATGCCGTCGGCTTTTTCTAGGATGGTGACGTGGACCGGGACCCGACTTGAGGCCATGACTGAGAACCAGCAGGACGTCGGTCCCTGCAGAAGACACCGTCAGCTGATCAATAACCCACCAATCAGAAAGAAGACAAGACTTGTCAATCTGACCATTTAAATCAGCAGCACAATCATCTGAATTAAAAAGAAGAAAACTATCAACAAACATCATTTCCTCAGCACCTTTTGCACTCATGCAGCATCATATCGTCACACTCCCACTTTTATGCTTCACTGTCAGGACTACATGGTCAGGACAGACACAAAACGACCACAAAGAGACCCACAAAAACCACAAGGAGACAGAAAATGCCTCTGTGCTTCACTGTCAGGACTATTCATTCACTGCGGTAGTCCTGGCCTTGTCCTGGGTCTCAACATTCATTGGGCTTCTTTTAAGGTTCTCGAGCAATCTTTCATCTGGAATTTTTGTTTCGAACACCAACAAGTGGTTATTTTTCTTGAGGTTACGAAGTGTCCTTTCTATCAGTGTGGTCCATCGTTCTGACCTGCAGGTAGTCGATCCTGGCGAGCGCTCCAATGAACAAACTCGTCCCGGGCTTCAACACAAACGTTCGCGGGACGATGGCCTGCGTGGGAACCACCAACCTCACCTCGTGTTCGCTGAGCAGGCTGAGGATCTGGGCGAGAGACATTCACACGGTAAGATTGAGAGAGACAGAGGTGGAGGATGTCAAGCACTGAAGACATGATTACGGCATCATGTGGACATTAAAACATGAGGTTCAGTGTTAAACAGCTAAGAATAAGTGTGGACACGTTTCTCATGCAGCTGATAGTGATTCTTCAATCTAAACCTGGACGTTGTTTAGTCTTTAACCCTCTGAACTCCTGCACCATTTTTCAATACTGAAAGCTAATTTTTTCCTCAATGATTCAAATTTGTACAAGAAAAATGTATTTAATTTACCAGCCGTGCTAAGAAGGGAACAGTATTGTGGTTTTAAAGAATCTAGTTACAACAAATGCTTTATTTTTGATCAGTTTTACAGTGAAGAGTTTGCATGTTCTCCCCGTGCAGCGTGGGTTCTCTCCGGGTTCTCCGGCTTCCTCCCACAGTCCAAAAACATGTTGAGGTTAATTGGTGATTGTAAATTGTCTGTAGGTGTGAATGTGAGTGTGCTTGGTTGTCTGTCTCTAAGTGTAGCCCTGTGATAGGCTGGTTACCTGTCCAGGTGAACCTGCCTTCACCCTGAGCCCCCGTTTACACGCAGCAAAAACGGTGATATTTCAATGCGTTTACAGGTAAACGAAGCTACAAGTCACCGAAGACAATCATATCTGACAACTCCAGCCAAAGTAGAGATTTGGAAAAAGTCTGTCTTTACGTTTGCATGTAGACGGGAGGAGACGGAGTTTGACGTCACAGTATGCGACAAAAGCATCTTCAATGTTGTATGCGTGGGATCATGTTTACAGTTTGGCTACTGTGATAGATGGTTTTTTCCATGATGGAACCACATGATGATTAGTTCAAGGACTGTTGGAAAGTTGATAACCAGCTGCTGCTGCAACAAGCTTTAACTGCGTGCGATGAAATTGACGGTGAAACAGGTCAAATGATCTCACATCGAGCTCCTTCATGATTCCCGGCGTGTCGTACAGCCAGTGTGCGTCCTTCAGCTCGTTGTGGGTGAACTCGACACTCGGCCTGCTGGGAGCTGGAAGGTCACACAGAGGTCAGAGTTACGGCCCTCACAGTGCATAGGAGGGTCCAAGTTACACACTTTTTAATGTAATTTTTCCACAGTTTCTGGGCCTTAATGCTTAATGAATACAGGAGATAGATGTGACAATATTCAGGGTGAAAATCACATTTGAGTTCTGGTACAACAACAACAACAACAACAACAAAAAGATCAGAATCAAATCAGTTCTATATCCATCCAGGTGTCATAATCTAAAGATGAAATGTGTTTTTGTACAGCAGCATTTTCTCTATAACCACCTTTGAGCATCAGTATTATGGGATGTATCATAGTGTGAACAGTAAAACTGCAGCAGTTTAATGACGATGACATAGAGTCATAGAAACAATCAGTGGATGTGTTTCTGGTTTCTGATGACTGGTGGAGTGACTGTGATGGTGGTTGGTCAGAACAAGTTATGAAAGGATCATTTTTACACACATTTGATACGAGGAGCATCTTCTGGACATGAGTCACTCTGTGTCAATACAACTTTCTAATACAGTCACATTTTAACTGCTGAATTTATCTCTTGACTGTAAAATGTAGAAACAACTTTGGTGTTCACATGTTTTACAGGTTTGGACAAATCACACTGATCAAACCGGTTTGCATCATCCAGAACTTGTTCGAGTCTTTCAGATTCTCCTCAGATAGTTCAGTCTTTCTGTCGACCTGTTTCAGTCCTCAGATTGTGATGATTTGTAATCTTTGTTTCCAACACTACACCAGAAAATGAGGCTTATCAGCGTTTTAATTTATTCAGGAAGTAGGATCTCAAAATGTCCATTTTGTGACTGTTAAAATATCACAACAGAGCAGAACCAGCTGAAGAAAGACAATTAATAAACTGGTTAGTTTCCCTGGTGATGGACTGAAGGACAGAAGTGAACAGATCTTCCAGAAACTGACGGCACATCTACCAGTCCTGGGAGAAATGTCTAAGTTTACTGAAAAGGCACAGTTAGCACAAGAGGGCAACAAATGACCAATACAGAAGTTACAAACACTAAAATCTGAGACAGATAACTCCAGGAGGCTTGTTTCTGTCTGGACCAGCCAGGCAGAAACAAGAGGACTGAAAATCAGATCAGACAGGGAAGTAACCCAACCCAGACAGAGGATTCATCTCCTCAGCAGGTACCAGGACTGGACGTCATCACAGCTGCACAATCAGCCATTAGAAACCACAACCTGCTAGAAGCCCATCATACTATCAGCTTTATCCTGGAGGAAACCCTCCATGAATACATGGACGTTCCAAAGGTGGAGAAGGAAGGAGCTCCACTCAGACCACCAGCAGCAGCTCAGTCGCCTGTAACGCTGCAGAACACCAGGCCTCCATCTGAGCTCCACAGCTCTGCTGGTTTATGTCAGATCTCTGCTCACCTGTCGCTGTCGACTCTCCGCCTTCTCCAAACGCCAAACTGTCAGGATCGAACTGGATCTCGTCCAGTGGGGGTGTGTTGGTCCGGAACGTCTTGCCGACCCGACCCACCAAGTAGCCCTGTCTGCTGAGACGCTGCAGCTGCTGCAGCTCGTCCTGCGACAGCTCCGCCTCCGTCTGCTGCGACGCCTCCTGCAGACGCTGCCGCCGCTGGAACATCCTGTATGGAGTCGGGTTGATGATGGGAAACTTCAGCAGGTTCAGAGTCGTCCCTGAACGCAACACGACGGTAATGAAAGCAGAGAGAGACAGACATGAAGCAAGTGAATGTCTGGACTTCAAATGAGGCAATAATTCAACAGGATATGAAGCAACATCCAAACACTAGGAGCTGAAAACTAAAATGAGCTGCTGGAGATATACATGGCAGATTTTATTAAACCTCTGAACTCAAAACATGCCGAAAAATCTCCAAACATGTATCAGCCAGAAACTGAGGCAGCAGAAAAAAAATATCTTCGGATTATCAGCTTTCAGATATTGCCTGAACACATCATCGGTGATGTGGAGCTCCATCAGGAAAATCCACATCTCAGCTAGAAAATGTGGTATTTCATCAAAATCACTGTATTCTACATGTGTCATTCAAAAGTTCTCCAAAACTAAACAACTTACTGTAAACTGATTCTGTAAAAATAAAAAAAATAAAAAAATAAATCCTCCTCAGCACAACTTATTAAAATAAATGCAGCATGACTAAAGAACCAGTGAACAGAGGAGCAAGTTGTTGAAGGTACATTCAGCATGGTGGAACATCTTTCTACAGCTGATGGTGGAACATCTTTCTACAGCTGATGGTGGAACATCTTTCTACAGCTGATGGTAGAACATCTTTCTACATCTGATGGTGGAACATCTTTCTACTGCTGATGGTGGAACATCTTTCTACAGCTGATGGTGGAACATCTTTCTACAGCTGATGAGCAGAGCAGAGAGGAAAAGTCTGGAGAGGTTGGAAACATGGAGATAGATAAATATCTATAGTATGTGGAGCCTCCATTTGTTTCCAGTGTTGGCAACATCTTTAGACACTTGGAAAAATGTTGGACATGTTGACTCCAAGACTTTCACATTTTTGTTAAACAAATAATCTTTTTTTTCTGATTTCTTTCATTATAACTGTGTCATACTGCTAAGAGGACGTTTCTGGGCTCCTTCTCCTTCTAGCCATGGTTGTGCTGTTTGCAAGACTTTTTACTGCAGTGAAAAATGAACCCACGGTGAGCAATGAGACGGGTTCAGAGGGTTAACATGTTCATATCAGTACCACCACGTTCAGGCTGAATTCAGCATCAGACGCTGCATCCCGTCTGTGTGTGACGGGAGGCGAACGTTAAAGCTGAGGAAAAGTAAATGGAGTCTGGTTCTGACCGGGCCAGGGGGAGATGGTGGCTTTGCTGATGACGTCGGCGGCTCTGGACTTGCAGTAGTCGGACTCGAGCAGCGTGTTGAAGAGCGTGGACTTGCCGGCGTTGGCACAGCCCACCAGGTACACGTCACCTTTGTACCTCCAGGACCGCTGCAGGCTGGAGATCAGGCCCTCCACACCGTACCCGGTCTTAGCGCTGATCAGGTGCACATCAGTCACCTGAGTGCCGAAGCCGGCGTCCTGGCAGTACTGCGACAGCTGCCGCTTGATGCGCTGCAGGTAGTTGGGCGCATCTGAGGGCAGCAGGTCGACCTTGTTGCCGAGGACAACGATGTGTTTATTGCCCCCCACCAGCTCAGACAGGCCGGGGATGATAGAGTCAGGTAGGTCCAGCAGGTCGACCACAAGCAGCACCAGCGCCTTGTGGGGCCGGACCTGCCGCACGACGTCTTTGTACTGCTCTCTGGACAGCTGCAGGTTCAGCGCCTGGTGGTGATGAGTCAGCAGGTGGCAGCGCTGGCAGGTGGCTTCACCCAAACGCTGCTCCTGCTGCAGCACCTTGAACTTCTCACTGGGCAGGTATCCGGGGACGTTGGTGGCAGTGCAGTGTAGCACGGCGCCGCAGCCCGAGCAGCAGGTGTCGCTGACTGGCTCGTCTACGTCAGGGGTCCCAAAGATTTTGTGCCCGCCTTTCCCCCCTGCATCCTTCTTCTTCTTCTTCTTCTTCTTTGTGGCTGTGACGCTGTTGTCCAGCGGGAAGTCCACATCCTCGAATTGGATGAGGGAGTCCAGCTCTGCCTCCTGCTGGGCCCCGCCCCTTAACACCTGCAGCTGATGCTCCAGAGATCGCAGCTGCTTCTGATGGGACAAGTGGGCAGCAGAACCAGGAGATCCAGCAGCAGAACCAGGAGAACCAGCAGCAGAACCAGGAGAACCAGCAGCAGTAGAGGCAGTGCTGAGTTGACGGAGGAGGTGTCTCTCCTCCAGAGGGGAGTTGTCCTCTGGATCTGGACCAGGACAGAAGAAGAGAAGAAGAGACGTTCACCACAGAGCCTCACCTGCACATCACCTGTACGGCTGTCTCACACGAGCACGATGGAGTTAAAGGGAAACTTAAGGGAAATGTCACAGATTTATCAGCTCTCTGTTGCATATAGACCACATGAGAGCAGGTCCACATCCAAACTTTTATACTGTATATCATCCCACCCTTTGTTCCCCCTTTTTGTAAAACAGAAAAAAGGTTTAACAAATCAGGGACAGTTTTAAAGACTCCCGTCTCTGTAGGACAACGTAGTTCAGATTTGACCAGTATATACGGGGCTTTACAAATTTATTAGACCAACTGCCCCAAAAACAAGCAAACAAATATTTTTAAGCTTTCAGAAACTAGCTTAAAACTAAAAAAGTTATTTATCTGGCAAATAACAAACAACTAAATAGTCCTTTTTCACACATAATAACCAAAAAATGTCATATTTTGGACGGCCTCCTTTGACCTTGATCGCAGTTTGCATTGTTTTTATGTGCTTCTCGACAGTCTCTCTTTTGTTTTTGGGTTCCAGATAGTTTCTTGCTGTTCCCACAGATTTGCTTTAGATTAAAGTTTTGTGCGATCAATCTTTGAATGTACTCCATCCAGTGGTGTGCCGTCAGGGCCAGCAAGGCCTTCTCTGCTGGCCTCAACTCGATTAGAATCACTGACTTAAGCTGTAATATTTTCCCATTAAGCTTTTAGCCTTTAACACCTTTTTATACCCAAATCTGAGCCGGCTCACTGAGCTTCTCTGAGAAGTCAGAACTGAATCAAGCAAAACATTCAACCACTAAAATTATTTTTTCTGTTCAGGAATCCAAGTAAATAACGATAATTTGACATCTCAATCAAGAAACAATAATGTGCTTTACTGTTTTTTCTAAAGCTGTGAACAATAATGATTTTATTTTAGTATTAAAATATTTTGATGAAAGAGCTTCTACATACTGGTGTTTTTACATTTGTTAAGCTCTGTACGGGAACAAAAATCCGATTTGCATTAAACAACAACACTATAAATCTTTGATAAACATGAAGGTGTGTTTAATGAACACCTGGAATGTCTGACAGGTTTTACATCATTTAAGTTTGGAGAAAGGTGAAGTTTCCCTCAACTACTCTCACCTGTAAAGTCCAGGAAGACGAACTGCTCCTGCAGGTTCGGGTCCACTATGCAGCTATGGACTCTTCCCCGGGTCTCACTGCGACCCTCCGCCGCCTCGGTTCCCCTCTGAGCGGCGGAACTCCCGCTGCTCCACACCTGGGGGCGGACACACACTTGGCGGCGGACACACATCTGACGGCGGACACACACCTGGCGGCGGACACACACTTGGAGCACCTTCAGCATGGTGAGGCCACACGCGCACTCTGACAAACGACCTCACGATACCGCCGCAGCGCCACTTCCTCGATGTGACGTAGAGCGTCATGGCGTCACAGCTGCCTGTGGCTGGAGAGCGCGAGGACAGGAGGTCTCACTCTGAGGCACAAGTCAGGAACCGAAACACGAAGTTTCAACAAAAACAACAGTTAGAATTGTTATGAGTATTATTGTTGTTATCATTATGATTAGTATGAATCACAGTAAACATAATAATAATCATCATCATCATCATGAAATGAAATGAAAGAATGAAAAATACTTTATTCATCCCAGAAGGGAAATTCAATTATATATATTATAATCATAATAATCATAATAATGATGATGATAATAATAATAATTCCATCCATCCATTTTCTATACACCGCTTAATCCTCATTAGGGTCGCGGGGGGGCTGGAGCCTATCCCAGCCGACTTAGGGCGAAGGCAGGGGACACCCTGGACAGGTAACCAGTCTATCACAGGGCTACACTTAGAGACAGACAACCAAGCACACTCACATTCACACCTACGGACAATTTACAATCGCCAATTAACCTCAACATGTTTTTGGACCTTGTGGGAGGAAGCCGGAGAACATGGAAACTCCATGCAGAAAGATTCCGGTCCCCACCGGGACGCGAACCGGCAACCTTCTTGCTGCGAGGCAACAGTGCTACCAACTGCGCCACCTTGCAGCCCAATAATAATAATAATATGCGACAGCTCAGTGTCTTTTTTGTGTGAGACTCTGGAGTTGATTCCTTCATGAGCGGAGTGAGACCTCGTGTCTACTGAGGATCTGTGCTTCCTCTTTCTCTTCTGCTGTTCGAGTCTTTCCGTCACTTTACTGTCAACATGTTGAAGCTCAGACCTGCTGCTCTGCTGCTCAGACCTGCTGCTGCTGCTGCTGCTGCTGCTGCTCAGGTGAGTTCACCTACAACAAACACACAGAACCAGATCAGAATAAGACCAGACCAGAAAGTAACCAGAAACAGACATGAAATACTTCAGAAACAAACCAGAAAGGGACCAGAAACTCTCGGAACCAGACTGTTTTGCAGTAAGTGTGCTGCAGTCTGGACTCCTGAACCTCCGGAATGAAGATGCTCTTCTGCTGTTTCTCAGTCTCAGTTTCCCTGCAGACTCTCAGAAACAGATCTGCAGTTTCTGCTGTGTGGAGTTCATCCCAGATGTTTGTCGGTTGCGGGCCGCTGATCTTTGGACTGATCTGAGCTCCAAGTCAGAACCAGCAGTTTAAAATTAACCAGCAGCTGAGGGGCCCCGTAGAGAAAACAGCTCACAGAGCAGCACAGTGACAGGTTGCACAGGGTCCGAGTGGAGTGTTTGATTTGTGCACCAGCAGGTTTCATATCAAACCATCTCAAACACACACACACACACACACACACACACACACACACACACACACACACACACACACACACACACAGGTACACTCTAACACTGGTTTATGGTTCACAGTCACGTAGCTCGGAGCTGCAGTATCTCATGGAGTCCAGCAGGTGGCAGCAGGAACCTGAGTCCACTTCAAATTGAAACGTTCCAGCATCAGCTGCTGTTCAGGACTGAAACTAACCATTTCCACTGTGCATTAATATGTGGACTCTTTTCTGGACAAATCGTTCAGCTGTTTGGTCTCTAATATGTCAGACAATTGCACAATGTGGATCAATGATTCCTTAAATGTCTTGTTTTGTCCAGAGACCATAGGAGCTTCAGTAGGAATCAACTGGACTTCTTTTGTAGGTTCTGGAGTTCAGTTCTCCAGTTCAGAACTGAAGGAGCCTCTTGGATGAGAGGTGAAACGTCTTCAAGAACCTACAAGAGAGTTGATTTCTACTGAAGCTCCTGTGATTACCATGATCTGGATGACTGAGAATCTACAGTCACTATTTCCAAAGATCTTCAGTTTACTGTCACAGAGGAGGAAAGAAACCAGAAACTATTCACATTTAAGAAGCTGACATCACTGAATTTAAACAGCTGTTGTTAAGAAGTCACTTAGACTGACTGATTAATTGATTATCAGAACGCTTGATGGTTAATTCAATAGTTGACAGTTCATTGATTAATCTTTGCAGCCTAACAGCAGTTCATCAACTCCCACAGCTGATCACATCAACACAGCAATTCAATTCAATTCAATTTTATTTTATTTATATAGCGCAGTTCACAACATATGTCGTCTCACAGTGTTTAACATAGCAAGGTGAAGACTTTAGGAATTTTAAACAGAGAACCCAACAATCCAAAGTTACCTTTAAGCAAGCGGTCGGCAACAGAGACTTTAAAGGAGGCTGATGAGAGTATCTGGACACAGACTGTTAAAAGCTCCAGCAGAAACAAAACACTCAAAGGATGTGGACAACATGTTGTCAAGTCAGTTATTGATAGAGGAACATTTAAAGCTGCAGCCAAAGGGTAGAGACAGAAGATTAATGCTACAAACTGACATGTCACATCTAAAGATGAACGTTCAGATCATACAGTTTTATTAATTATACAAGTGTCCAGCACCTGGTTCTGTTCTCCTGTCAGAGTGAGACCTCTGCTGTGTTTTGTCCTCTCTGCAGCCTCGTGCGCGCCTCTCTACCGGCCCCCAGCAGGAACACTCTACCTTCTATGAGTTCCGCACCTACTGCATCCGACCGGACCAGAACGCCGCCTTCCTCAAGCTGACCAATGAGAAGATCCACCTGCGCACCGCACACTCCGAGCTGATTGGCTACTGGAGCGTTGAGTATGGCGGCCTGAACAAGGTGTTCCATATATGGAAGTATGGTGAGAACCCTCCTCTTCTTCTGGGGCTGAATCATACGGTTCTTCTCTTCCTTGGTCTTTAAAGTGTAACTCTCCCCTTTAGACAGCTTCTCTCAGCGGGCAGGTGTTCGGGCGGCTCTGGCTCAGGACCCCTCCTGGATCTCCGAGTACATCTCCAAAGCCATACCGATGCTGACGTCTCAGGACAACGAGGTCACCTACCTGGTTCCTTGGAGCCGCCTGCAGAAGCCACCGCGTGATGGTGGTAAGCCCCGCCCTCTGCTGTGACACGTTTCAGTGACATCACCTGGCTGTAGCAGCAGGTGTTTGTGTTTCAGGTGTGTACGAGCTGGCGTCCTTCCAGATGCGTCCTGGTGGTCCAGCGGTTTGGGGCAACGCCTTCCAGGCCGCCATCACCGCCCATGATGCACCGGGGTACGGCAAGTTGATGGGAGCTTTCCACAGCGAGTTTGGACCGCTAAACAGAGGTAGGAAAGAACCAGCCCACTGTGTTGGGGTTAATGACATCACTGCACAGTTAATGATGTCACTGTGTTTGTCCCGGGCAGTTCACGCCCTCTGGTGGTTCGAGAGCGCTGACCAGCGGGCTGAAGTTCGACACAAAGCTCACACTGACGCCAGAGTGGTCGCTGCAGGTGAGACTTTGCCCCCACAAAGCTGCACATGGTGAAACTCTCTACAAACAGTTTCTGCTGGAACATGATTCTGTTCAGGGTGAAACGACAAGCATCTTTTACTGACAGAAACATGAATTCCTACAGTGTACAGCCGCAGGGAGTGCAGGCCTTATAGTCAAAACTAAACAAAAGTGCTCCAGCTGTGATCCCCAACTGGAAAACCTTTGATCACTGAAACTAAACCGAGTCCACCAGTGATTTCAAGTCAGCCTAACTGCATGAACATGGTTCTAAAACGAGCTGTGCAGGACACGTCAGAACATCAAGCACTATGGATGGAGGACAAGAAAAAGAAGTTCTCTTCAGAACAAAACTTCTAGATTAAAGTTGCTGAAGAACATGAACAGAAGCTTGATGAATGTTGGAGAACATTCTCTGGTCAGATGAAGATAAATGTGTTGGGCTCAGATGGAGTCCAGCATGTTTGGTGTGAACCTGACCAGGACGACCACAGTGGATGCATCGTCCTGACAGTGAAGCCTGGAGGTGGAAGTGTGATGATGTGAGGCTGCATGAGAGCAGAACGTGTTGAGGAAACAATATCTATAGATGCACCATGAATGTCTGTAGATAAACTAAAGTACTGGCTGACAGCATGACTCTTAGTCTGCAGAAGTTTGGTAGAAGAGGAATTATCCAGCATGAGAACCATCCAAAGAACCAAATCACATGAGCGCTTCTACACAAGAACAAAGTTAAAACTACGACCTGGACAGTGTGGGTCCTGACATGAATCCAACACAACACCTTTTGGATATTTTAAAGAGAAGCAAAGAGCAGCTGAAAGAATGACATCTGTTGAGAAGTTTGAGGACTCTGGTATCCTCCAAGCTGAGGAGGATTGGATCTGTCAGCAGAAATAAAGGTGGACATACGAATTATTGAAAAAAACAAAAGTTAAATGGAATTTTGTTGCACTGAGTTCCTACTGTGGGGTCTGAATGTTTAACAAAGTAAATCTAAACTGGCGGTTTTTAATTTGACATTGGTGCAAATGCTCTATTGTTTGAGTTAGAATTAATCTGATTACTGTGATGTGATGCAGATTAGAGTCATATGATATTTCAGTGTCTGATACTGTAGAACCACTGAATGTAACAGGACAAACATTATTCTAGAAATAACGTCATGCACGGAGACCTGCATGAACTCAAACTCTAACAGATGTGTGTTTGTGTCTCTCAGTCAGAAACAGTGTCGTCCATCTCGACTCTCAGAGGAATCAGCTCATGTTTCCGTGTCCTTTCTCGCCCATGAAGTAACCTCCGGTCCTGTGTTTCCATGGCAGCAACGGAAGGTTCAGCTGATGTTAAACTTGACCCTTGTGAGCTTCTGCAGTTCTGTATTTACAGTCACATGACATTCTGTGAGGATGCTGAGGAGCCATTGCTAACTGAAGTCAACTCTTAACACCGTAAAGTGTTTAAGTGACAGTGGCGGCATCCAATCCTGAGGTGTGCATGCTGGGTTGAGCGGGGCATAAAGTCGAGCTCTGCTGATAGAAAACTGATTTGTTCCTTCTGCTAAAACTGTCTAAATAATAAACTGAGACGGTGCACTCATGTTTGGGAGGAAATATTCCTTCTCTGTTTCTCTTCTGTTTTAATTTCAGTGTTTAGATCTCAACTTTATTAACTAGGAAACGCCATGAAATGACTTGAAAATGTAATTTTATATCATGATTTGGGTCTGTGGGTTGGTGTATTTCTATTGGCTCTGTAGGTGCCTCCTTAGGGTGACCAGGAACACCTGGTTTAAGAAATAAAACATTTCCTAGCTGACAACTCTTGGTTTTACCAGAGCCATGTCATAAATTCAATTCAATTTTATTTGTAAAGCACAGTTTACAACATATGTCATCTCACAGTGCTTAACATAGTAATGTGAAGACCTTGGGGGTGGGGTAGGGGACAGCAGATGGAGAGCAGCTATAGGCCAGCAATAGAGGCAGCTGGCTGCATGTTTTTGGACTGTGGGAGGAACCTGGAGAGAACCCACGCTGCACTGGGAGAACATGGAGACTCCACGCAGAAAGATCCCGGGTGTCCTCACTGGGGATCTTCTGGCTGCGAGGCGACAATGCTAACCAATTGCGAGTATTTACTTAGATTTTTCCTATTTTATCTGGTGCGTCTCCCTTTTGTTGTGGCCACCTGAGCCATGTCATAACCAATGGGGGCCTGTCCGGGATGGTCACATGCATTTCAATCCTGTTGGTGGGTTTTTGTTTCAAAGCATTAAATTCAGTTCTGAAACTGTAGTGACAATAATCCTAAATCAATAAAAACAATCTATTTCATATTTAATGCTTCCTTGCAGTTACTGAGAGTGAATTGATGTTTGACAATTTTATGAAATGAAAAGTTAATTCTCAAGCAACTGTATGTAAAGACAGATTTAATCAGCAACCTGCAGACTGAATGTTTAATTAAAGAACCAACAGAAGCAGGTTTCTGTTGGACAACAGACGATCCGACTTACTGAAGAAACTGACGGAGAACATTTAGAGCTTGAGATTCCTACAACTGCACTTTTTTCTCCACCAAACATTGATGAAGGAGGCCCAGGCCGACCGACAGTTTGAATGAAAGAGGCGGGAGAAGCTGGAGATTTGTTTCATTTTAATTCTGGTAGTTCGGGGTCGTAACAGTTCGTCTTCCATCAGCTGCACAATCAATGAACATGATCAGAAGAAGGCAGGTTTGATTTCAGTGCAAAGACAAACGGATGTTTTGAACACTTAAAGTGCTGCAGTCTGATCAGCTGCTGTCACACAAGGGCGATCACCGATCAATCCCTGATCAATCAATACTGTAGTGTGCTTTCAGGAGCTGATGAGGTATTTCACTGTTTCACACCCAAACTAACAAATCTGCTCTTTCATCATCTTTTCTTAAAAAACTAGAAAATCAATCAACTCTTCCTGTGTCAAACGCTCTGATTGGCTGTTAAAACAACAAATTTCTGTTTCAACTACACATATAAATAAAAGTCTGACAATAAAAATGGAATCAAATGTTTTTAAAAGTGTGATTTTGCAGTCGAGCCCTTGGCCGTTTGAAATGATTCAGATTCTTCATCGTAGCTTCAGCAGATGCTCAAGTCCTTCAGCTTCAATCAGGAAGTGAAGGAAGGCGTCGCAGCTGCAGGAGGTCTGAAGGCACTCATTCAAGTTTTTACTTAGTGTGGTCAGCGAGCCACTCGCCGACACACAAAATCATTTGCATTGACTGGCATAAGGCAGCAGGTGACTCCGCCCACCGCCGTGTTCAGATCGGTATGGCATTACAACAGGTGAGGAGGACCATCCTGCCCCGGGTGAGTCCAGGCCGAAGCTGCAGCCTCCAAATGTTGCAAGACATCATGTGCGTGGTCACATGACACTCTCCCTCAACCCACCTCCCGCTGTGGCGGCTCCGCAGGTGGAGCTCAGTGACGGAACCTCGATGGCGACGTCTTTCCGCCTCACAGAGTTGTCTTTGGAGTGATAGTCGTCACTCTGGTCCTTCGCAAAGTTCACAAACACCTGAAACCACAAGCAGCCTCAGTCATCTGTGGACCACATTTCCAATCAGCCCTGTCAGGTGTAGCAGCTTATTTATGTCCCTTAAATGATTTATTAGTTGATCCAACTGCTCTATGTGGTTTAAATTGCCCCCAGGGGACAAATAAAGTTTTCTAAATTTAATTGAATTGAACTTGTGTGTTCAGAGTGTGTGTATCAGGTGTGTGTTTACCTGGTCCAGTGTGGTCTGGGTGACGGAGTAGTCCTCGATGTGGAGCGTGTCTTTGTTCTGGGCGAGGATGGAGAAGATGTGAGCGAGGGAGGTGAGCGATGAGGGCAGCTGGTACTGCAGCATGTTGCGGTGCTTCTCCTTTAGCGTGCTGCCGCTCAGCTCACTCTCGATGAACTTCATGACGGGCAGCAGGTCGGGGTCGAGCCCTGCCACCCGCAGAATGATGGTGTAACCGTCGCCAAACCTGACGCACAAAACCAGCATGTTATCTCAAAAAAAATTTAAACAGGAAGATCACGACATTTTTATCTTTCCAACAATCCTTAAACTAATCATGTGTGTAGTTCAGTCAGAAACCGTAACTAAATCCACATTTCTTTGAAATCTCTCTATTCTTCATGTCTCGTTAAAAATATCCTCCAGAAATAAATCGTTTGCGAAAACCAGATTCTGTAAAAGCCACAAACATCTTCAACTCTCAGCACAACTGAATCTCTACGACTGACTCAGATGAACTGCAGGCAGTGTTTCCACAGAGCAGAGAGGTGCAGGACTTTACACTGCAGTGAGAATGAGCCCACAGTGAGGGAAAATAAGACAGGAGTCTTAAAGATGGTCCCGCTGTCCGAGCAGTCGAATCACAACATTGGTACTGTGTGGAAAAGGTCTTCAATGAGCAGCTGATTCATTTAAACACAACTAATTAAACAAATCCATCTGTTTGTGCTGCATATTTTTGTGTTGAAGTCAAAAACAAAGAACAGTTTGAATATTTCTCTGGTTCATCACAGACTGGATATAAAGGCGGACACAGCTGACGTGACATCATTCGTTGGTTTTCGTACAGCTGGTCTGAAACCTCGAGTTTGGAATTCTGTTGCCTTCTCCGACAACTGCCCTAAAGCGTCCTCTGCTTTATGGTCTGTTATCCTCTAAACAGCACCATCATTTACTCAGGGAACAACATGCTGTGTTGGAGGAGACTTGAAACCAGCAACGGAGACCATAAACTCAGACAGAACGCAGCTTTAACGCATCACTTTCAGAAGTATGTCTTCTATAATTCGTCTGTGTCACAGAGACACTGCATTACCTGTTCTTCAGATGTTGGACGCTGCCGAGACATCTGAACCTGCCGTTCACCATGATGGCCATTCTGGTGCACAGAGCCTCACACTCCTCCATACTGCAACACACAAACGCAGACGGTCAGACACACAGCAGGAGACACAAGTGCTGTCAGGAAGAACAACGGATTAATGAGAAAACAAAGTGAAAGACACAAACCAATGCAAAAAACTTAGTTTGACACAATGTGAGGAGACAAACTAAGGACAAGACAGACTGAGGACATTTAAAGCACACTCGGTTAGGACATCAAATCTTGGCTTTGTTCGCTGCCATGAACAGAAGACAAACTTACAGAAGGATGGGAATTAGGGACACAACACTGAGGACAATCACACTGAAGAAGGACATTCAGTGAAGAGACAAACAAAGGAGACAAATAAAGACATTTACTGAGCACATGGGTTTTAAAACAGGATCCCTGAGGACAGACGTCAACCTCAAAGTCCATCGTCCTGTCTTCAGGTGCGTCACTGGCTCCCTCAGTAGACATGTCCGTCCTACCTGAGGGGAGGAGGCCGCCGGTCTTACCTGTGCGAGGTGAGGACGACGGAGCGTCCCTCCTTGATGACGCTGTGGATGCAGTTCCAGAGGGCTCGGCGGGCCTTGGGGTCCATGCCCGTCGTGGGCTCGTCCTGTAACGAGGAGGACAGCCAGGTTGAGGTTGGCCCACAGGTTTAGCAGGAAGCACAGGGTGAAGGTGAGGAGGAGGGGGAGGAGCGGCATCCTACCGATGCCTCATCCACCTGTGAACCACCTGCTCTTCTTCTGCTGTTCAAACCTGCACGTCTCTCTTCTTCTGCCCTCAGTAACACAGCTCCTTTTAATCCTCACCGTTACACAACAACCCCCCTCCCTCCAAATCCTGCTGTTAAACTGCTCAGCTGCTCTCTGATTGGTTGTCAGCTCTGCTCTCTGATTGGCTGTCAGTGGTCTGGTGCTGTTCTGTAACAAACGGCTTCACTGTCAAAAACTTTTGCACAAAATTCAACGTGCTGTTTCCAGAGCGTTTAGGTCACAGCTTTGTGACGGAGCTGTGACTGTGAACTTGTAGTCGATGGCAGCAGTGAGTGCAGCCCGGAGTAATATCAGTTAAAATACCAAGTGATTATAAACTGTGTTAGCTCTTAAACAACGGCATAATATCCACAGTATTTCCTCTGATGAATCATCAGAAACAAATCCTTATCAATGAAAACCAGAGTTAGTGTGAAGCTCAGACAGTGTGAAGGACACTTCAGAACATCAACCTCTAAAGATGGAGGACAAGAAAAATCCCTTGTTGTTGTTTAGAACTACAAGATGAAAGTTTGCTAAAGAACATGAACAGAAGCCTGATGAATGTTGGAGAACATTCTCTGGTCAGATGAAGATCAATGTGTTGGGCTCAGACGGAGTCCAGCATGTTTGGTGTGAACCTGACCAGGACCACCACAGTGGATGCATGGTCCTGACAGTGAAGCCTGGAGGTGGAAGTGTGATGATATGAGGCTGCATGAGAGCAGAAGGTGTTGAGGACCTGATATTTATAGATGCACCATGAATGTCTGTAGATAAACCAGAAATACTGGCTGACAAGATGACTCCCATTATCCAGCATGAGAACCCTCCAAGGAACCAAATCACTGTGAAAACTACAACCTGGACAAATATGTGTCCTGACATGAATCTAATAGAACACCTTTGGGGTATTTTAAAGAGAAAGGAAGCGCAACACAACCCCTCCAGCAAACAACAGCTGAAAACAATAATCTGTGAAGAATATAAAAGCATCAGTGCAGAAATATGTGGACTTCATGCTTCATACTGAGGACTGAGTCTGTCATTAAATTGAAGGTGGACGTACAAAATACAGACAAAATCAAAGATTAGAATCGTAGTAATGAAAGGTGGACTGACTTTTGCTGCATTGAGTTCCTACTGAATCTGAATCTTTAATAAAGTAAATCTAAACTGGTAGCTTTTAATGTGACATTGAGGCAAATATTCTACAGTTCAGCATCCACATCGCAGCCCAGGAAGACCACCAGAAGTGGCTGAAAGCTGCTCTACACAGTAACCAGGTGAAGAAGAGTGATTAGTTACCAGAAACACCACAGGGGGCGCTCCGATCAGAGCCATGGCCGTGGACAGCTTCCTCATGTTGCCGCCGCTGTAGCTTCCCGCTGCTTTATCTGCGTACTTCAGCAGACTCAGTTTCCTGATGCCCCACTCCGCCACCTGTCAATCAAACACCACCAACATCATCAGCGTCACCATGGCGACCACCACCACCACCATGCAGCGTACAGTGTGGGTGCGTTTCCTCACGTCGCAGACTTCTTTCTCGGGGACGCCTCTGAGGACAGCGTACAGCTCCAGGTGTTCTCTGCCGGTCAGCAGCTCGTTGATGGCGTCAAACTGAGGACAGTAACCCATTTTCTGATGGACCTCATCGATCTCCCTCAGGATGCTGCAGACACACGCATACACGTCTCAACAGGTGCCACAAAACCACTTTAACTGAGCTTCATCAGCTTGACGCCACACCACATCCCAGCCACAGCAACATGAAGCCAAAGGGCCAGCAGATGAATGGGAGGACTCTGTTCTACGTGTCTGATCAGTGTCACTCATTTGGAGTTTGAAGCCATCTCTAAACAGAGACGGGGGTCTCCGTCATCACTTACCAGGTACTTATAACGCAGTCCTGACATCTCTGCTCAAAAAGTTTTAAAAAAACAAACAACCAAAGTCACTCCTCATTAAACAGTTCAACCACCATCCACACCTGTTAACGCCTTGAGGTGTGAACGGTTGTGAAACTGCCTGGTGAGGAATGACTCAAGGTCTTAATGGAAGTGAAGCATCTCAAGGATCAGGGACACTTCTATGAGGACAGTAATGTCTACATTCTGGACAGAGAAGACAGATGGTTCAAGAGAGTGAAGGAGGACATGTGTGTGAAGGATGGGAGCTACAACCCACTAATCAGACGCAAAAGACATAAACAGATGGATGTCTGGATCGTCTGAGTGTGTGAAGGCCCTGCAGGGTCCACTGACCGTAGGTTAAGAACTTCTGCAGCTCTGAACTTTAATTCCTGAAGATTAAGAGATGGAGCAACACCCTCATGTGTTTTTACTGTGTTCAGCTGCTAAATGAAGATCTCAGCAACAAGTAAGAAGCTTAATGAGGAACAAGTGAACTTATGGACCTGAGTGTGTGTGTGTGTGTGTGTGTGTGTGTGTGTGTGCGCAGAGTTTCAGGCATTTACATCTTGAGCTGTGAATTGTAGTATAACTGTCAGTGGAGGGATTTCAGGACTGCATTGTAAGTACCTGATAAGTGGTGTTGTAGACTCCTCCTCTGTTCAGTGATGGGTGTTCAATGCTAAACTGCGTGCTCAGTGCTTTGTGTGACATGAAAACCATCTTCCCTAAGTCACTTCACACAACTCAAAGTACAGCTGCTTGTTGATCCGTTAATGTGACGGTGCTGTTGTTGAACGTGATGGAGAAATCTTGCTCAAACCAAGGTCAGCATTCAAACATGAAGCCGGCATGTTGAGTTAGACATGGTGCATGTCTAAAAGCTCAAGTTAAACTGGAACAGCCGTCTCTAGACAGCGGAGGAGTTTGCGATATCACTTATCAGGTACTTATAATGCAGTCTTGAGATTTTTCCCCAGAAAGTTTCAAACCGTCTTGAGTCAGCCCTCATCAGGCTTCACAGCCATTTACACTTTGAGAAATGTGCGTCTTGATTTGTTAATGGACCACAACTGATGTGATTTGGGGGTGAGAGTAGATTCCTAAAACTCCAAACCATTCCGTTTGAACCGAAGAAACCTCTTGGATGAAGGTAAAACTTCTTTAGGCAGCAGAAAGAGAAGCACAGGTGCTTCTACTGAGGTTCTGAGGAGTGACATGACCTGACGACAGGGTCATGTGACATTCAGAGTCAGAGGACATAAAATGGTTCCAAATTAAAAGACAGCAGAGCTGCAGAGTCTCAGTAACACTGAACGAAATGTTTTCAGAGGTTTTCACTTCTAAACTTGGCATTAATCCTCAGAATAAATCTGCAGGATCCAGGTCAATCCCCGAGTCCACCACAACAATAGCTCTTGGACTCAGCAGCTCTGGGTAGCCTGAACCTGATCTCAGGTCAGGAGCTTTGACCTCACCTCTTCCCGGCCAGGAAGGCCTCTCCACTGGTCACCAACGTGTCCCCCGTCAGCATCTTAAAGGTCGTCGTCTTACCGGCTCCGTTCACACCGAGGAGGCCGAAACACTGGTGACACACGAGGCAGATTCAGAGGTTTATTTTCTCCACAGTGAGCTTGTTTCACAGAAATACCTTCAGTACATCAGCGGATCAGCCTCACCTCTCCGGGAGGAATGCCGACACACAGTCGATCCACCGCCGGCTTCTGCTTCCTCTTAAACACCTGCAGGACACAGTTCACTGAGTCACATTCTGAAACTATGCTTCACATGCTGCTGCTCCACCTGCTGCACCGACAGATGCTCTTATGTTCGGTCACCTTGGTGAGCTGCCGGAGCTCCAGGATGTCTCCGTGTCCGAGGCCGTGGACGATCCGCTGCCTTTCTCTGGCCACGTCCTCGTCCTCTTCCCCCAGAGGTCCCAGTTTGGTGAGTTTGCTGACAGACCTGCAGACACACAGAGCATGACCTCACAGTGTCTTCAAACAGCTTCATCTACAGCCGTATAAAAAATAGTCGAGGCTGTAAGAATAGAAATAGTTAAATATCGACAGTATGTGGATTTTCCAGTGCTGAGAAAACCTCTGGACACTTGAAACATGTAAACCATGTTGATTCCAGCTTAGATTTCTATAAAATAAATAATCAAAGCTATATTTATTTTTCTCATTTCTGACATTCTGTGAGGTGCAGAACTTTATTTTGTAGGGAAAAATGAGAAAGAAACTGCTTAATATGCTGTCCAGGTTCTGCGCTGCTTAAGTCGGGACTCACCTGGGTTTGATGCAGAACCGGTACTGGATGAGGACGGTGATGAGGAAGAAGACCACTCCCTCCACAGCCATGGCGAACAGGTTCTTTCCCACCATGTCCCACTCCAGAGGAGAGCGGAACCTGTTCTCACCTGCAACACAGCATTCAGACGCTGTTAACCTACGTGTCCTACATCCTGCTAGACTTCATGATCAGCAGTGCTGTGGCTCAGATGAACCAGTCACGCTGCAGCCATAAACAGTCGCTCCATGCGTCGGTTTGTTACCGAATCTCTCGAGGGCGTCGGCCATCGCCTGGTTCTTCACCATGTCGATGAGTCCCCGACCGAGACAGAAGTGAGGGAAGATGAGGAGGACGTTCTTCAGGATGTCGTTTATTCCTCCGATTTCCTGAGGAGAGAAACAAGTTAAACCACCAATAACGGCTGTATTTACTTCTGCAATTTCGTTTATCCTGAATTATTTTAAGCTTCAGGGTCATTCCATATAAAATCAATCAATTTCTGAGGATTTTCCCAGGTCACCCTCTCAGATTCCTCTATAAAAAAAAAAAAAAAAAAAAAGTACAAGTGCTCCGATACCAAACTTATAAAGAAATCCCAAATATTAGGTCAGCATCTGTAATAGTGTTGAAATTACAGCCCTTTGAAATTGTTAATTAATCTTGTGCGTTTTGTCAAACCAGTCTTTCAGACGATCTTCCGAATAACTCATACAGTATGGCACACGGAGCTTTAAAGCTGTTTATTTTGGGCCAAAAGTGTAATCAGATCTGGTGTATTGTCTTCATTTTGCACTTGGAATCGTTTCCCAATCATTTATGAGGCAATAGACCATGTCTATGCAGTAACCATGAGTAACCACGATTCCTGATTTGACCATGTTCACCATCATTTCCCTATTTTTTACCACATGTTCTTAAAGATCTGAAGATGAGCTGATCTAAATATGGTTTTGCTGCTGAGCCTATTGTATGATACACAGTTCCAAACAACAAATTCTTCATGTTTAAGTCAGGATTATTTTAAAACTGTAATTTAAATCAGGATTATTTCAAAGCTGCAGTTTGGTTTAGTCTGTGGATTCCTTCCTGGTGTTGACTCACGTTGTTTCCAAAGAGCTCCATGACGAAGGTGGAGATGCTGCCGTTAATGCCGATGAGGATGTTGACACTGGTGAGGACGACGTACGCTGTGCTGGGGATCTTAAAGAAGAAGGAAGCCGGATACATGAGGGGAGTGATGGACCAGCTGGGAACGAAACGGAACAACGGAATCTGTCAGAACGCAGGTAGTACACTGCAGTATACTGCAGTACAGTGTAGTAGATTACAGTATACAGCAGTACAGTGTAACACACTATAGTCCAGTGCAAAATACTGTAGTAAAGTGCAATATATCATAGTACAGTGCAGTACCATGCAATATACTGTAGTACAGTGTAGTAGATTACGGTATACTGTAGTGCACTGCAGTGTAGCAGTAGTAATAGTAGTTGTATCTGATCCATAGAGAAGCAACAGTAAGACAGTGTATTATTGTTATTATTATTATTATTATAGTAGTAGTAGTAGTAACAGCAGTATCCGTCCCATAGAGCAGCAGCAGTAGTAGTAGTAGTAGTAGTAGTAGTAGTAGTAGTAGTAGTATTAGTAGTATCTGATCCATAGAGTAGTATCAGTAACATAGTGTAATATTACGATTATTAGTAGTAGCAGTACAAGTAGTACTAGCAGCAGTAGTAGCAGTACTAGTACTAGTAGTAGTATTAGTAGTATCTGATCCATAGAGTAGTATCAGTAACATAGTGTAATATTACTATGATTAGTAGTAGCAGTACGAGTAGTACTAGCAGCAGTACTAGTACTAGTAGTACTATTAGTAGTATCTGACCCGTAGAGCAGCAGCAGCAGGGCGAGCACCGGCAGGTTGGTCGATGACACGTAGGCTTTTTGTTGGAAACAGACGAAGATGAGGATAACCAGCGTTGCCGGGACGATGTAGTTGCACTGTGGAGACACACAAACATCAGTGACAATCGCACAATCTGACACACACTCAGCACACTCCGTGTGAAGCGCAGCCTCACCATGTCCCAGATGAAGTTGGCCACCCAGTACAGCAACGGCTGCACGCCGCTGATGAACTGCATGTGTTTGGCTTTACTGACTCGCTCCTGGATGAGGAAGACCACGAAGCTCGCCGGGACAAAGGACATGGCGAAGATGACGCAGATGGACACCAGGACGTCCACGGAGGTCGTCACCCTGGAGAAGGAGATTGAGAAGAGGAGGAGGGTGTGGTGAGAGGCCTGATGTTAATAATACAATTTTATATATTGTTCAGGTGTGTTGCTCAGATGTTCTGTTCAGGTGTGTTGCGTTGCTCAGGTGTTCTGTTCAGGCATTCTGTTCAGGTGTGTTCCTCAGGTGTTCTGTTCAGATGTGTTGCTCAGGTGTACTCACAGGGCGACCTGGGACAGCTGCTCCTTGGTCAGGTTCAGCGGGTGGTTAAAGGCGCTGATGCCGTACTTGCTGGGGTCTGCGCCTGCAGGCAGGTGGGCCCTCAGGATGCCGTTGTTCATGACGTTGATGAAGGCTCCGATGCTGTGCCAGCCTTTGTTGTTGAACCAGACCTGCGGAAATGACACCAAAGCTTGTTTGACAGTGTGTTCGAACCTGTCGAGCTCATTTTAACCACAGAATCCACAGCAAGCTGCCTGTCTGCGCTACTACCTAACCGTCCGAACCCAAAACTCGGCAACCGGTTTTGAAGGGATCTCATCTTAAAAAACAAATCACCAAAATGGCGACATTTATAAACCTGAAACTGTAAAAACGGAAAGAAATGTTAGATTTTCAGCTGACAGTCCTTCAATGCATCATGTGTGACTTTTTTTAGAACTGAAGCTTATGATCCTGATATTTACTCAAAATTCTTTTTTTTTTTTTTAAATTAGCCCAAAATAAATAATTTGCAGTGACTAGATTCTGTAAAAAAAAAAAAAACTAAAATCTGTTACTGCACACTCAACTGTAGAGTCATAACCGACTCCGCTGTAACCAGATGTCAGGTGGCGATTGTTTCCACGGAGCAGAGAGGAGACGAGGATGGAAACGTCTCTCTGAGGTAGTTTTTGCACATGAGTGTTTTCACTTTTTATCTGTTTTGTGTTGGTTTGAGTCTCTGTTTTTTCTGCACCTCTTTACCATTTTTCTGCATCTTGTAGCTGATATTTTGTGTCTTTGAGGCCATTTTGTGGGTTTATTTGTTCATTTTGTCGGTTTTCTCTGTTTTCTGTTAACTGAGAGTGTTTGTGTTGCTTTTTCATCTCTTTCAGGCCATTTTGTGTCTCTTCGCAGTTTGTTCTTTTGAGCTCTGCATGTGTATTTTTGTTTATTTGTTTCCATCTGTTTTTATGTTTATATTGCAGAAACACTGACAAAAAAAATGTTCTTGTGCTTCAGGGTGTGAGAAGAGGCGTTTACTGCCGTGTTTCCTCACCTTGACGTTGTTCTTGGTGTCGAGGCCGTTGATGAAACCGGACAGACTGTCGAGGAACCGATCTGCTGCAGCTCCCTGCAGAAACAGTTCACACAAGTTTGCCTTTAGAGTTTCTATCATGGACATCAAACTCAGCTCAACACTCGATCTGCTTCTTTACTTTCCTCTTTCCTTCGTGTGACTCAGACTTGAAGGTGATATGATGTTTTGAACTAAAACGCTGTATTTTAATGTCTCTCTAACTAACCTTCTGTAACTCAAAGATCTTTCGAACTCTCTCGATGGCGTCGTCGATCTCATTGGCCGGTGGCAGGACCTGAGTGCTCCTGGCGCCCAATGAAAAGCCTCCATACCTGCAGGGAGATGCAAACTGAGCGATGGAGCGTCTGGAAACAACAACCAGCTGCCAGAAAGAAATAGTCACTCACCTGAACTCGTTGACCCACACTTTGTTCTTCAAGCTGTGGAAACAGACAAACTGTCAGCTCAGGTGTGTGCAGGTGTGTCTGACAGGTGAGTCGGACTGTGTCTCACCTCTTGCCGATGATCTGAGCGTAAGTCTTCACCAGGTAGTCGGAGATGTTTCTTCCTGTCAGGTTCTGCAGAGTGTCGGTGGCGCTCAGCATCATCTGTCAGGACATTTAAACACGCTGATCTTTACAAAGCACTAGTTCCAGAGATCACATCTGTCTTCACTGTGTCTCATTTTTCACTTCAACATAAAGTCCTGCAGCTCTATGGAAACAGAACCATGAAGATGGAGGGAGAACTCAGGAATGTCTGCTGTGTAATATGACACAGTTACAATGAGGGGAAGAAAAGTGTAGCTAAAATTGAAAGGACCTAAATGAGACAAAACTGTCCAAAGAACAACACAAAACCAATAAAAACAAGACAAAAACTAAAGAAAATGACCACGAAGACAAAAAAGTGCATGTTGACCCTATTTTTTTTTTATTTTTACATGGTTGTAAAAAAAAAGTAATATATAAAGTGTTTCTGTCTTCTGATTTCTGTCATTCTAACTGTATAGTAAATATTCCTGAGTTCTGTCTCCTCCTTCATGGTTGTTCAGTTTCCACAGAGGTGCAGGACTTTATATTGCAGTGAAAAACAAGCCCATGGTGAGAAAAAATTAACTCACAGGGAGGAAAAACGAGTGCATGAAAAGAAAAATTAACCCACAATGAGAAAACACAAGGAAAGTGACAAAAAACACAACAAAAATGAACCCACAGTTTAAAAAAATGGGTGCACAGTGAGGAAACGGTGAGGAAAAACAAGCTTCCTTTAGTGAAAAATGAGCCCACAGTGAGGAAAAATTAGTTCACAATCAGAAAGGACATATCAGTTGATTGCATGGTGTTGCTCCAATGCACTGACCTCTGGGGGGGGCAGACCTCCGGCTCCTGGAGGGCAGTCCGGCAGCATCTTCTTGCGGCCATCGCAGCTGCAGAAACAGGCCGGAGACGGATCCTCCATGGTCCAGTTCCCAGAGCTGAACAGCTGCTGGACGCTGTCGGGGACGTCGGGGGTGTGCCAGTCCTCGTCACCCATCGTACAGGGAGCCTCTCTGAGGGTAGGACGGAGGGACCAGAATCAGACAACAAGAAACTCAGAGCCACATTGGAAAAAATAAACACTTTTAACTGTTGCTTTTTGAAGATTTGACCAGATTTTCCCCGTTTTGTTAATTAACAGACGATAAAAACACAGAAATAAAGTATTAAATCAAACAAAAAACAAGCTGAAACTGTAAATAATGTCCACATCAATGACTGTAAAATCAGATATTTTTTTTCTGCATTTAAATAAGCAACAAATATAATTATTTTCCAGATATTTGCCGCTATTTGAAAGATTATTTTGTATGTTAAGGACGAGAAGATTCTAAATATTTTTTTCCTATTATTTAAGACTTTTTCTTGTTTTGTTAAATTACAGATGATGCATAGCAAGATCACAGAAATAAAGAATTAATTCACACATTGACTGACATGAACATACTAATTAGTTGTTTAACTGTGAATTTTTGCACTCTTTAACTGTATGTCACTCTGTTAAAACTATTATTATTTTACAGCCGTTTGTCGTCATTTTCACAGTTTTCACAGTGTCTGGATGTTGCAGTAGTTCACTGTTTAATGTATTTTTTCCGGCTCCCTTACTTTTTTGCGGATCTGGAGAGGTTTTCTGTGATCTGTGATTACTAGCTGGTGTTAAAGAAGTGTCAGAGCAAATCGATAATGTCACACAAACAAAAACAGGACGACGTTTAGAGGACAGAGTGGTTGTGTCTTACGGGATGGGATGTCCGTCCATGCAGCGAGTCCCGAAGCCCGGAGCGTCCAGCAGAGAGTTCAGCAGCTTCTGCATGTTGGGGTCTCCGGGAGCGTCGTCGCTGTCAGAAGAGAGAGGAAGTAAAACCACCTGGAAGCTCAGAGGCCAACATTTATGATATGTTAAGTCACCGTTTACAGGATTTCCACAGTCACAATTACACTGCAAGATAAGATAAGATAAGATAGACTGTTTCCCAGTGGAAATTCTTGTGCCAGATGCTGCTCAGAAAAAAAAGATCTGAACAAGAAGAAATGATATAAAAAAAAAAACTATTAAGTATAAGTATACACTGATACATTAATAAAAATAAAAATAAGTAGCTAAAATGAGACCAGAATAAAAGGCTAAGAAGTCACAGTGGCACATGTGGCACTGAAGGAGCGATCTGTACCTGATGAAGGTCACCTGGTCCTCGTACATCCATGGCTGCAGCTCCACACTGGGATATTTTCCAAACGGCGGCACAATGAGGCTGAAGACCAGAGCGATGCAGACGAACACGGCGGGAAGAACGATCTGAAAGACAAACGGGTCACTTCCCAGAAGAAACCTCGGAGCAAAGCTCTGATGGGAAATGTGTTTGACAGACGGCGGCGTACCTGAGCGAAGAAGCCCTTCCTGGAGCGGCGAGCGTACAGGAAGCGTTTCCACATCAGAGCCACGAACTGCTGCCTCTTCAGACTCCAGCCTGTGACCTGATACGAGCCTTTACCGTCAGTGCAGTTCAGCCAGTCCGTCTCTCGGCATTCTGACAAGAGTCAAACACAAGACGCACCAATCAGACAAACCTGAGGGTCACGTCTTCAGAGTCAAACAGACGCGCTGACAGTTTGGACACACGCATGAAGATAGAGGAAAACACTACAAGCAGACATGAAACCTGTTAGAAGAGAGCTGGAAACACCTGAAGGACCTCTGCTGTAAGAACTACAGAGGTCCTGTGTAAATCTGGAAAGATATAAAACAACCTAAATCAGACAAAAACCAACTACATAAAGATATAACGATCACAAAAACATGCAGAGCAAACTTAACTAGACACAAAACAACCAAAGTGTTTTACAAAGAAACTATGAATAAAAATCCTTTCATTCATAACCAGGAAAAGAGAAATAGCAAGGAGCTGATCTCCAGGGAGAGACTAATGAGTCTGAAAGTCTGCTGGGTTTTCATGTGGAAGCTCTGTTTTAACCCGCTACATCACCATGGTAACTGATGCTGCACAGCTACATCACCGTGGTAACTGATGCTGCACAGCTACATCACC
>NW_007579404.1:99857-123730 GCF_000690725.1 Stegastes partitus | reverse complement strand
CTGAGGTTTATCTGCAAACCTGGTTAACGTTACAAAACCCACTGAATAAAACAAAGACAATAGCCACTGTCTGACATCTGTTCTCTCTCTGCCGGGGGGGTTTTAGGTTTTGTAGATCTAACTAACATAAAGAAAGTGTGGCTCTGTTGAACCTGCTTCATAGTTTAGCCTTTAGAAGAACCAAACGCTCACAGCAGCGGTTGGTTCCCTGTTGAGTCCATCATCACAGACCCTTGAGGTTCCTGAACCCACTGAAGGGAACCACTGCTGGACCCTCTGCAAGCAAGACCCAAGGATAGCTGTGGTATCGTGTATCACTGTGTGCTGTTGTGTACCAGGGTCTCCCTCTGAGTCGTTGCATTCATTGTTGTCATCTTCAGTTAAAGGTTTCAGGCAGCTCTGATGGTCTCCTCCACCGAAGGCGTGAGTCCTCCTCCTCCTCTGAACAGGCAGTGTACCGTCTGAACAAACACAAACAGACACACAGACAGTCAACACTTCACTGTAGACACGACAGATCAAGACAGGTATCACAGTCAGGTCTGCTTCCTCACCTGAGGGCACTTCAGTGTCGACTCCGTTATCTTCAGCAACTTTCAGGAAAATCTGCAGAAACAAACAGGAACCATAAAAACTCGTGTCATGCTGCCATTTGTGTGTCTGTGTCCATGTTTTTCTTAGTTGGAGGTCCGTGACCATGTCCCACCTCCTCCAGTGTGGTGTCAGACACGCCGTAGCTGGAGATGCCGAGGTCGGGCAGTTTCATGTCCAGATCTCTGAAGAGCTCCACGAAGGCGCCGTCCTTGGCAGCACTGTACGGCAGCACGTAGGTCAGCTCGTGTCCCAGGTCCTCCACCAGGCGGGCGGCGGGGACGTGGCGCAGGATCAGGCCTGATACCAGAGACACGTCTGGGGGGACGAAGGGGACGCTGCAGATGGACGCCGCTGGGCCGTTCTCTGAGGACAAAGACACAGATCAGATCCTCCTGAAGGTGAACGAATCAAACGCTTTGAAGGACAGAAAGCTCACCGATGGTAGCGGCCTCACTTTCATGTTCGCTGCCCAGTCCTGCGTCGCTGCTGCTCACCGAGGCGCACTCCTCCTCCTGAAACACAGAGTACTGCCTTAAATACTGCTATTGCACAAAGACAAGTACTACTGCTGAAAATACTACAGAAACAAAGGTAAACACTGCACACAGGTAAATACTGCACAGACAGGAGTGATACTGATGAAAATACTGCAGCAACTGAGGTAATATTACTCAAACAGAGGTAATACTGCAATCACAACTGTTGAAAGTACTACACAAACTCAGACAAGCAGGAAACCGCTGACTGAGGTTCACTGCTGCTCTTGAGCAGCAGCAGCAGAGTACTGTGTTAAATATTGCTCCTGTGCAGAGAGAGACAATACTGCTAAAAGTACCACACAGACAGAGGTAATACTGTGGAATATACTTCAGCAACAGAGGTAATACTGCACAGACATAGGTAGTACTGCAGATGGAGGTAAATACCTTCTTGGTAAAGGACACGGTGCTGGATGAGTTGCGACAGGAGCTGAGCGATGGTTCCGGCTCCTTCTTCACCAGCGTCAGGTAGTAGCCTGTTCCCAGCTGGTTCTTCAGATACAGCGACGAGCCCACGCAGCACAGCTTCCCGTGGGAGATAATGGCAATGCGGTCGCCCAGGATGTCAGCCTCGTCCATGTGGTGAGTGGACAGGATAATGGTCCGACCTGATGGCAAACGAGACATTACATCGAAGGTAAGTCTGGATGGTAAAAACCAAAGAGGTGCTGGGTAAACCGGACCAAGAGAGCCTCACCCTGTCGGTACTGCAGCAGAAGGTCCCAGATCCCCCTGCGAGCGTAGGGGTCCACGCCGGCCGTGGGCTCGTCCAGGATCACGACCTTTGACCCGCCGACGAAGGCCAGCGCCACTGATAGCTTCCTCTGCATGCCCCCTGACAGGGTGCTGGTCCTGGAGCTGCGTTTGTGCGGCAGTCCAGTGTCCTGCAGGATCTGCTCGATCTCACTTTTCACCTGCTCCTCTGACAGGCCTTTGAGCCGGGCATAGAACCAGATGTGCTCCTCCACCGTCAGCCTGCAGGGGGCGCACAGCACAAACAAGGACACACTGAATGAAGCCAAGCCAAAGCTGTTTGTGTGATTGACAGGAGCAGAGCTACAGGACTTACATGCTGAACAAGACGTTGTGCTGTGGACAGACTCCCAGACTCTGTCTGATGGCGCTGAGATCTGTCCGGATGTCTCGGCCCAGGATGTAGGCGGTACCAGAGGTGGGAGGGAACAGACCAGTCAGAATGGACCTGCAAGGACGAGACAGAACAACCTCGTAAACAGCCTGTATCTATGTCACAGTGTGCATCTGCACCAACACCTGTATCTACTGTATCATCACACCTGAACCAGTATCTACAACTGTCTCTGTATCTACATCTGTACACCTGTACATGTAGCAGTGTGTGTTTCAGCAGATGCTGTCCTGGACTCACATTGTCGTGGTTTTTCCGGCTCCGTTGTGTCCCAGGAAGGAGGTTATCTGTCCTTCGTAGAAGCCGAGCGTCAGTCCGTCCACTGCCAGCTTCTTACCGTGACGATAAACCTTCACCAAGTTCTCGATGTAGACTCCGGGCTCCAGGTGAGCCGGCTCCTCCTCCATGCACACCGCTGGAAACAGGTACAGACACCTTTCACAACCTCGCTGATTACACTGACTAAAGAGATTATCATTGGTGATGACTTCTCTGCCTTCATGACTGCAGATGTTGTTTTCAAGGCGATGCTCTGTGGCTCCACCTTGTGGTCAGTCATGGTCATTCTCACCTCCAGGGTTTCCTTTCCGTCTCAGAGGGATTTTGTTGGACTTTCCGTCCTTCTCTCCAAACCAGTAGGACTTAGTGAAGGGGAAATACCAGGGCCGAGGGATCCCATACTGACCTGAGGAGAAGCAGCATGCAAACATCAGTAAATTCAGTCCAGTCCAGTGTGAAAATTTAAACTTGCTGTTCGCTTCACCTCACCTGGAAACACAGCCTCAATGTACCAGGTGAGGACTCCGTACAGGAAGGAGTCGAAGTACATCATGATGATGGCGTAGCGGAGGCTGAAATCGTCTTCCTCCAGAGGACTCGACACCAGGTTCTTCCACTGGATGCCGACTCCTTGCTCCTCGAACAGGGCAAAGTACTCACAGCCGAACCCGAACGCGACAGGCGACAGGAGGCTCTGCAGGAGAGGAAGACACGTGACCCTCTTCGTCCAATCACAAACAAAAGCATCAAAGTGTCAGCTAGCTTACGGCGAAGACTTTGGCCCCGAAGCCGATGTAGTCCTGCCAGGCGACACAGAGCACATAGGGCAGGTAGAGGGTGAAGTAGATGATTCCTCCGCAGGCAGCTGCCAGGTTAGCCCGGGCGAACGCTGTACTGAGGAGAAAACACTGCATGATGGTCACCACGGCAAAAGACCCGAGGAAGAGGAAGACGACGCCGGGGTCGCTGTAGGGCAGCAGGTTCCCCTTCTGTAGAGGACACAGTGAGAGCAGTCGCATCAGTCAAGTGGTGAAGACGTCTTTCAAAGGCATCCAACAGCAGTGAGTATGCATCTGTGTAATATCATTTAAAAACTAAATGATTCTAGACTGGGTTGCACGGTGGCTGATTAGCACTGTCGCCTCACAGCCCCCCCGCCCTAACTGTGACCCCTGCCTTCACCCTGAGTCGGCTGGGATAGACTCCAGCCCCCCCGCGACCCTAGTGAGGACTAAGTGGTGTATAGATAATGGATGGATGGTTCGTCTATTGTTCAACTCAGAAATCATCAGATTACTATGAGGTGACACAGTTTAGAACCATTTGATGTTTCAGAGATATTTTATAGGGTTGTACTCACGGTTTTGGGGTTTGGATATCCCTGAGCCTATTGTTGTAAACTGTAGGTGCTGACATTGTCTAACTGATGAACACATAATTCCAGGATTTTCTTCTCTCGGCACTATATCATGTTTAATTTTCTCAGTGCTGCAGTAAAAACAGCGTGACCCAGGTGCCTCAGGGTTGTGTGGTTGCTATCGCTCATTGTGTGCTGCATGTGTTCAGGGTGGTCACCTTGAGAAGCAGCACCAGCAGTCCGGCGCTGATCAGCAGAGGAATCAGGCTGCTGATGAACCAGCTGAACCACAGGATGCCGTTATCCAGTCCCATGATCCTCATGGTCTCCTTGAGCCGGGCCTCCTTCTCGTACACCACGCTCTTCAGGATGATGGCCACCGAGTACATCCAGGCCAGCGTCATGAAGAGAGGCATGGAGCGGCTCATCACCCTGAGGAAGCTGACAGAGGAAAGGAGGTCTGAGCGACACACGACCACACCTGGAAACTCTGGACGGCTGAAACGCTGCCAGCAAACTCACATGTCATCTACATAGCAGGGGTATGGCATCTGCTGGATGTAGACCCCCGTCTTCTCCTTGGTGCCCGTCACCGCTCTGATGATGCCCTGTTCGATGACGTCCTGGAGGTACGAGAATCCGCCCCAGATGTACCGCATGTCCTCAAATGGGTCGGCACGAGGACCCGGATCCCAGTACCTGAAGAGGACGGAAAGCAGGAGGGAATTTAACGTCCAGCACAGGTGCTGAAAAACCTCAACCCACGTTTCTTCACTGTGGGCTTGTTTCTCACTGCAGCATAAAGAACAACCGTGAAGGAGGAGCGAGACACATCAGAACGTTTAAACTATTTTTTATATTAGAAAAATGTAAAAAACGTGGAACCAACATGTCCAATATTTTTCCAAGTGTCCACAGGTGTTACAACACATGGAGGCTTCCCATGATATACACAATTACCTATGTACATGTCTACAGCTTCACAAACTTTAAATGTTCTCTTCTGTGTTGTATTCTGTCTAATTCATGTCGTGTCTCATTTGTGTTATTTGTGTCTCATATCTGTTGTGTTGTGTTTTGTTGCGTCTATTGTTTTGTGTATTATTCACTAACATTTTATAGCTTTGCATCCTGTCATATCTTCTCGTTTTGGGGGTTTTGTGTAGTTTTTTTGTCATTTTGTGTCTTGTTTTTGTAGTTTTTTATCTTTTCATTCTGTCTTGTTTGTGTAATTTTGTGTTGCTGTTTGTGAAGTTGTGTCCCGTTTGTGTCGTTTTCTATGTTGTCATTTTGTCTCATTTCTTTCATTTTGTAGTTTTGAATCTTTGCATTTAGTCTTGTTTGTTGTCGTTCTGTGTATTGTTTTTGTAGTTTTATATCTCGTCATTTAGTCTCGTTGCTTTGTTTGTGTCTCATTTTTAGTTTTATGCCTCATTTGTGCAGTTTTGTCTCCCCGATGTTATTTTGCGTCTCATTTTTCTTAAATGTCTCCTTTTTGTTGTATTCTGTCTTGTTTTTGTTCTTTTGTGACTCGTTTTTTTCAATTGGTGACTTAATTTGTGTTGTTTTGTCTTGTTTTTTTTTCATTCTGCTTTTTACTGCTTTTTTTTTTAATAGTTTTGTGTCTAACTTTTGTGTTTTTTGTCTCGTTTTTTTGTCTCATTTGTGTTGTTTTGTGACTCATTTTTAAGATTTGTGTCTCATTGGTGTCATTTTGCTTCTTTTTTGTGTTTTATGTCTCATTTTTTGTTATTGTGTGCCTCATTTATGTCTCATTTTGGTTGTTTAATGTCTCTTTGGGACAGTTTTGGCTCTTTCAAATTGCTCTTTCAATCCACGATGCTTAGATCTGTGTGTGTCCTTACGCGTCTTTGATCTTGTTTGTGCGTTCCACGTTGTCGATGTCCATGCGGATCTTGTAGTTGAGTTTGGGCGGCAGCTCGGTGGCATTGGGCGGGATGTCCGGGAACACGATCCCCGCCCAGAACTTTCTGTCCTCCAGTAACAGCATGGACTGGTTGACCAGTCGCTCCTCAGTGGAGACTGGCTGCAGTTTGTCCAGGTTCACACACTAATACACACACACAGACAGAAGTCAGGTCATGTGATCTGTACACACCTGCTGACAGGTAACCATCACACTCTACACAGTAAAAAGATTTTTTACACATTTGTTGACTGTCATTTTACAGATTTATCAATGTGTTGAATTACAAATAATAACTAATAAAACCAAACAAAAAGTATTCATTTACACACTAACGTAAGAAACCATTAATAATGTCCAGAAAAATATTCCTGTTTCACTACTGATTTTTCTTAAGTGTTTACAGATATTTTGTGGTAACTATTTCTCAAGTCAATTTTCAGAAAAAGGTCTAAAACACTTCCTAAAACCAGATCAGAAACAGGTCAAAACCAGGTAGGAAAAAGGCCACACAGCAGGTTACAACCAGGTCAGCAACAGAAACTTCAAAGTCATTTTTGTACTAAAGGTTTCACCTTAGCAAAGTATTCTTCAGGTGACAGTCTGTAAGTTTACATCATGTCTATAGAGGGAGCCACTATTCTATATGTGATACATACATATGTGTTTATATATTTTTTAATGTGTATTTTTCATTAAATCATAATATTAAAATAATAAAACTGCTACATGCTGCAATTGCGGCTCACACGAGGGGCTAACCGTCTCATTTTTACCTGGCAGTGGGGGTGTCAGATCATCTACTGATTACTGTGAGGCATTTAGGGAACACCTGTAAACTGCAGTGTCTGCTGATAAGCGAGTGTTCAGCCACCCAAGAGTTTTATGTTTAGTTTAATGTATATTTATCCTTTAGAAGAACTAACACTGACCTCCATGAAGCGAGAGATGCTCATGATGGCCTGGTCGGTCTCGTTGAACACCTCCCTCCAGGTGAGGGCGCCGCTGGCCGGCCGGTCCTCCGCCTTCTTGGACAGGAAGTTGGAGACGTCGGCGACGGTCCAGCCGGTGCTGGACAGCTGAGTGTGGAAGAAACCGGCGGTGACGTTGTTCTTCAACAGAGTCTGAACAACAGGCAAGAGTGAGAGCCGAGTGAGGTGAAGTTTACAACGCGTCATTCAGAACAAACAGGTGAGGTGATGGGCGGAGCCTGTTTACCCTGATCAGGTCCATCTGCTGGCTGTTCTCCATGAAGTTCCAGACTTTGGGTCTCATCTCCTCCCACATCCCACCCAGGTCCCTGAACACACCGAGCTCCTGGAAGGTCCGGTTCACCTGAACGCAGCACAGACAGGAGAGGCCGAGTGTCACTTTAATGCAGCACAAACAAACAGGTGAGGTCACCTGAACACAGCAGAGACTGCAGTTCACCTGAACGCCACACAGACAGACAGACAGACAGACAGACAGACAGGTGAGACTGTCTGTGTCGTCCAGCCTTCCAGAAGCAGCTGCAGGCTCTACGGTAGCACCTTAAACGCACCTTATGGCCAGGTGTCACCAATCAGACACCTGGGACCTGTGCTGTCACAGGTATACCGTACCTCATGGATGATCCTCTGCGTGGCCGGTGTGTGCGGCGTGTACAAGATCTTCCCCATCAGCAGCGGCTTCACTGCCTGCCAGATCATCCTGGACATCGGGTTGGAGTCCATGTTCCTCACCAGGCTGTTACAGTACGGAGCTGCAGCACACAACCGATGCACAACAGACACATAACAGACACACACACACACAGACACACACACAGACACACACACAGACAGAGACAGACACACACAGACACACACACACAGACACACAATATGGAAATTAGTCCTGGCTGACATATAAATGAAACAGTGTTTTCCAGCAGATGTGTTTGAACCTGTCATCTCACGATCCCTTCAGGTGAACACAGCAAATAATAACTAACAGGGAGTCTGTCTTTGAATGCACCACAAGAATGTAACCCTCTCAACCCCAAAACCGGCTGGCAGATTCGAAAGACATGTTATCTCTTAAAAAAATGAGTAGCAAAAATCAGCAGATTTTAAACTTTCTGATGGTCCTTGAACGTATCATCTGTGAAATTTGGTTCCATCAGGAAAATGAACCAAATCCGGGCTCCAAATATTTCTTCAAAATCGCTGTACATCACGTGTCATTTAGGATTTTCTAAAAAATAAACCATCTGCTGCAGATTCTGTAAAAAACAGATAAACTAAAAACTCTTTCCTCCTCAGTCCAACTGATTGTTCATTACCGACTCAGCTGTGACCAACAGTTTTCAGGTGAACCGCGGGCACAGAGCAGAGAGGAGATGACAAGAGAGACCGAGATTAAAAACATACCGGATCAATGAAATAAATGCAGCATGACTCAGAAAGTCAGAACATTGTCCTCCAGGACATTTGGGGCGTCAAAGATTTCATTTCCTGCATTTGGCAGAATTTTATTGCACCAGCTAGTTCCTTCTCTGTCTGTAGAGTCCCAGAGTAATGTCTTTAATCGAAACACCTATGGACTGATGCACAGCCGGTCAGCTCCACAGCTGTGAACGATTTATGAATGAGAAGCATTTGTCTGGGAGAAACTGAAGAAAAGGTGGGGACAAAGTGGGAGACATAATGGGGACAAATACCAGCTACAAACTGGGGAAATACTGGAGACAAACTGGGGACACGCTATGAACAAACTGTGGAAGTAGTGGGGACAAACTGGACAAATACTGGGGACCAACAGAGGGCTTAATGGTGCCAGCTGTAGAAATAGTGGAGACAAACTGGTGACAAACCTGGAACAAAGTGGGGACAAACTGAACAAACACTAGGAACAAGCTGGGGACATGGAACAAAGTGTAAAGGTAGTGGGAACAAACTGGAGAAATACTGGAGGCAAACTGGGACATACTACGTCAAACTTCAGAATTAGTGGTGACAAACTGAGGACAAAGCTGGGGACACACAGGGAACAAACTGTAAAGGTAGTGGGAACAAACTGGAGGCAAGCTAGGGACACAATGGGTCAGACTTTAGAAATCTTGGAAACAAACTGGGGACAAACACAAGACAGTCCACAGCTGCAGTGGATGATTTGAGGACCAGAAGTGTCCACATTGCGTCTTAAACATCTACATCTACCTGCAGGTCACCTGAAGGTCAGACCCTGCAGCGGACAGACAGAATAAAGTCCAATCAGAGGACACCCTGAGGACTCACTGGACGAGTTGTCGTAGAGGGCCGCCGGCTCGTCCTCGCTGCTGTTGTGGTTCCCGAACAGAGCCTTGTAGTTGCTGTCTTCATACCAGTTGAGGGATTTGATCTGCAGGCCGCCGCCTTCAGGGTGACCGCACACGATCCGGGACACGGCCTGGTACATGGTGCTGGGCGACGACGTGGCGTTCTTCGTCAGGAACACGATCTCGTTCCTCAGGTCCACCCAGCTCTTCATACTGGCCAGCTGTAGGACGGGGGCACAAAGGATATTGGTCAGAACAAACACACTTCAGTGAAAGCCAACAGGTCAGCAAGACATTTGTCCACACAGAGAATGATCTCAGAATAAACCTGACCTCTGCTCGCACAGAATAACTGCTGACAGCAGAGTGAAGTCAGGGAGCTGTGACTCATTAGGAACAGACACTTCTGTCCCTTCATTTCTGTCCTCAAATACTGTCGGGCACACGACGTAAAGTGTCCTTTGAGATGGATTTGCAGGTTATGTCAGTGTCCTGCAAAATGTTTGAATGTCTTTAAGACTCTAAAACCTTCATACGTAAGAGACAACCATGAAACCAAAAATCTAATTTCCACAGCGGTTCCAGTTTGTCTCCAGTATTCCTCCAGTCTGTCGCTCTTTACTCTGACAAACTATGTTGGACAAGATTGAGTTTATGAACTACATAAAATAACCACCAAATTGATGAAAAACTTGATTAGTTCGTAGTTGTTCTGACTCGTGTTCTGAAAGTGAAGCGAAGCAGCTGTTTCCCTGTGAATCCACCAGACTGCAGGCTGACCTAAGACTCCTGCAGAGGAAAGTAGGTCAGATGTTTGCGTTAACTGTCTGCTGTCCTCAGGACAAAACCGGAGACACACGATCAGGACTGAAACATGTCTTTACTGCCAGCTGTAAATCTGTGGATTCTTCACTTTTATGATGTAAAGTTTGCGTTCGGCTCGTGTGTTCCTGATTCAGCATCTGCACAAACCAAACAAAGCGCTCAGTCACATGTTTCCACTTTGTGTTTTAAAGAGTGTGATAACCTGCTCGGAAAAACAACATCTGAGTCAGTGTGACTGAACTTTACTCTGATTATCCAGCTCTGCTCTACAGCCACAAGCTCCCAGTATGCTCCCAGTATACTCCCAGTTTACCCTCAGTTTACCACCAGTATACTCCCAGTTTACTCCCAGTCTGCTCCCAGGTAACTGGCAGTCTATTCCTAGTTTAATCCCAGTTTACTTCCAGTCCACTCCCAATTTACTGCCCGTCTGCTTCCAGTTTCGTGCCAGTCTACTTGCAGTTAACTCCCAATCTGCTCCTAGTTTGTTCCCACTTAAGTGCCAGTTTATAGTTTACTCCCAGTCTGGCCCCAGTTTAAAGATTGCAAACTGTAGAAATACTGGGAACATATTGGAGAGACACTGGAGACATACTGGAAACACACCAGATACAAACTGGGGACAAACTATTGACAAGATATACTAGTGACGAGCTGGAAGCATACTGGGGACCAACTGGAGACAAACTGGGGACCAAATGGAGACATACCGGGGACCAACTGAGGACAAACTGTGGGCAAACTGAGGACCAAGGGCAAGCTGGGGAATGACTGGAGACATACCGGGGACCAACTGGAGACATACTGAGGACCAACTAGAGACATACCGGGGACCAGCTGAGGACATATCACGGGCAAATGGGGACATAATGTAGAAACAGTGGGCTCAAATTCAAGACAAACTAGGGACATACTGGAGACAGACTGGCAACAGACTGGGGACAAACTTCTGCTCCCAGTCTGCACCCATTACTTCTATAGTCTGGCTCCAGTCTGCCTCCAGTCTGTCCCCAGTCTGTCTCTGGGACTAGAATTTGGTCAAACATTGCTGAGTGCTGCTGTGACCTCCAACACGCTGCTCATGTCTCCTTGCAGACATCTGCAGCGTCTCAGCGGGACGAAGACGGACGCTGACAGTTTGTTGTTTGTTCAGACTCGAGTCGTCTCCTCCTGACACGCAGTTAAGTAAAAACCTGCTGTGACATTCGAGTCTTTGTTCAGCTGGGAGCTCGTCTGTCCCAGAGAGACACCCAGAGGACACGTCTGTCCATCAGATACCTGAGTGTCGATCAGGTGTGTGCGTCTTACCTCAATTGCCAGCAAACCCAGGCTGTCCAGGAGCTTGTTGGTCGCCTTGGCAACGTGCTGGACGGCCTCGGGGTCGGACGTCACGTCCCTCTAAGACACACAAAGAGACGTTTCAGTTTTCAGCTTCAGTTCAGACTAAATTCTGGGATGTGTGGTTCATACTACAAACCAACAGCTATATAAACAAACCTAATATTTATCACGGTGTAACTTTTCTTCCATGTTTTCAGACTTTTATTCCTCATTGTCTCAGACTTTCTAAGGTTTTGGACTTTAATTCCTCATTTTACAACTTTTATTTCATTTTTATGGTTTGTATTCCTTGTTGTTTGAGTTTTTCAGTATTTTAGACTTTTAAAAATATTTTCTGATCCATGTTTTAAGACTTCCATTTTATTTCTCTCAGTTTAATTTCAGCATTTTGGGTTTTTATTCCTAATTTTAAAAGTTTTATTCCACATTGTCTAAGTTTTTCCTGAGTTTTTACAATTCTACTATTCCACAGGTTCATTTAGCAGACGCTTTTATCCAAAGCGACGTACATCTGAGAGCAGATGCAACACAAGCAAGGACCTTTTCTTAACATTTATTTATCATTTTACAGCTTTTGTTCCATATCTTCAGGCTGTTATTCCTTGTTTTCTAAGTTTTCAGTGTTTTGCACTTGTGTTCTGCTCTGTATTTCATGCTTTCTGATTTGCGTTTCATGTTTCACAACTTTAATTCCAAATTCTGAGTTTTATTTTAGAGTTTCAAATTTTTATTCCTCATTTTAAACTTTTATTTCATATTTTCAGGCTTTTATTGCTTGTTTTTGGAGTTTTCTTGTTGTGTTTTGTACTTTTACTCCTTGTTCTGGGACTTATTTCATATTGTCTGACTTTATTTCCATATTTTTGGACATTTATTCAACATCTTAAACCTTTATTCCATCTCCAATTAGTTTTTTTTTCAGGCTTTTTGACTCCAATTCCTCTGTTTGGGACTTTTTATTTTCCATATTTCTTTATTTAGTGCTTCAAGACTATCATTCCATTATCTTTTTCAGTGTTTTGGGAATTTAACTCATCATTTTGGGATGTATTCCATATTAAATTACATTATTCCACACTTTCTGATTTTTTTTTTCCAGTGTTTTTGGACTCATTTTTCATTTTGGAACTCAGAATTCAAACCATGTGACTGATTTCATGTTCTGCCACATTTTGTTTTCATTTTATTGCAGTTACTGAGATAGGACAGATAACTAAATTAATTAGTGTAAAAAAAATCCAAATAGTGAGAAAAGCCTTTGTCCATTAGGGGACACTGCTGTTTCTCCTGTTTGTTCACTATCCAGTCAGTATTGTCTAATAATCGGAACATTTGGTGTTCTGAGTTCTGCTGACTGTCCTTTAACTTCAGACTAAACTACAGCGCTTTCTCTCGGACGGCAGATTTCTTTCTGCGCTGCTGTGGAGACTCTGTTGGTTTCGGCTTCAGTCAGTCCGTCGGCTGCTCGTAGATTTCTGCAGACAAAAGAAGCCGAGGCCTCTCTGACGTGCAGCTGCATTGAAGCCTCAAAGCCTTTAAAACTGGTCTCCAGGCTACGAAAACTGAGCCCGTAAAGAGGCGAGGCAGGCCGCCACACGCCTCCTCCCACACAGCCGAGGACACGCCAGCACACCTTTACCGTGTCACCTGAGCGAGGAGGAAACGCCCTCGGACCAACGCTCACTGTGCTTCAGAGCAGTTAGCGTGTAAAAACTTGGGAGGACGGCCTGCAAACAAAACTCAGGGCAGAGCCGGGCTCTGAAACAGACTTATTTCTGTCATTACTCTCCTGAAGCAGAGCAGCTGAGGTATCTGCTGCGGAGCCGATACACAAAATGTCTGCAAAATGTGATGTTACATGTCAACCAGCGAACACAACGGAGTGTGTTCACAGAGGTCATCAGGGACAGAGCGAGCGCTGCAGGCTGAAGGCTTTTTGTGGGCTCACGCTGGGAGAAGCTAAAGCTGCTAATGAAACAAACATTTTTGGAGTCGACACCGACGCGCTCTGAACACATTAACCCTCTGAAGGCCAAAACCAGTCAGCACTTTAAAACACACGTTACCCTTAAAAATACACAACTTCTCAGCCAGAAACTGTAAAAACAGAGTCATCAACTGATTTATAGCCGTCTCGGTCCTTGAAACTATCTTCAGTTCCATCAGGAAAACGAACAGAAGTCTCTCTCAATAAATGAACTGTTGGCTCAAACCTGATTCTGGTTAGATCAGTAATCTGCAGGCGACTTGTCTCCACATACTAGAAATATTTATTTATTTCCATGTTCCTCTACAAGCTTTTCCTCTCTGCTCTGCTCATCAGCTGTAGAAAGATGTTTCACCATCAGCTGAATGTATCTCCAGCAACTGGCTGTTTATTTTCCTCTCAGTCTCTTTAAGGAAACACTTCCTGCAGTTCAACTTGGAAACTCTGAATTTTTAACAGTCGGTCACAGCTGAGTTGGTCACAGAGAATCAGTTGGAACAAGAAGAGAATTTTTACTGTTTCACAGAATTTGGTTTGAGCAAAGAGCTTATTTTTAATTGAGACATGTAGAATAAAGTGATTTTGATGAAATATATTACTTTTAAGCAAGCATTTGGAGAATTTTCCAGAAGGATAAATTAAAAATCTATATAGTTTTTCTGCTTTTACAGTTTGTGGCTGATAAATGGTGTCATTTTGGAGATGTTTATGAAGACAACGTGTTTCTAACTGGCCTGGTTTTGGGGTTCAGAGTTAAAACTGTCCAGAGACTCATTCACTCTTTTGTCTCAGACATCAGCAGAGTGATGTCAGCAGGTGTGCTTTTACCCGGATTGGTTTGAAGAAGTCTAGGTTGTCCATGAAGTGCTGCTCGGCGTGGTCCAGCCAGGTGGGCGGAGCCTGACAGATGATCTCCTGTACCAGCATCGACACCTGTTGGTCCGAAATGGTCACAAAGTCCTCCAGACGCTGCCTGCCGCCCTTCCTGGGACACATGTCTCTGAGGTGGACTCCGAAACCTCTGAAGAGGACCTGGAACAGAAAGCAGACAGGGACGTCTTCAATCAGGAATATCTTGTTCCTGTACGTTTTTTTTTATTCCACCTTTTCTGGAGTTTTATTCCATATCCACTGAATTTTTGTTCCAGTATTTTGGACTCCTTCCTTTGAGACTTCTATTTCATACCTTCTGATTTTTATTCCACATTTTCAGACTTTCAATTTTCTTTTTTTTCTGTATATGTATTTTTTCTTTTTGTAGGTTTTGTTTATTCCATATTTTTTAAACTGACTCAACATATTTAGACTTTCATTCCATAAAGTTCAACTTGGTTTACTATTCACAGATATATTCCACATTCAGCATGCTCAATTTACTTCTACAATCTCAAGTTTTAAAAGAGAGTCTTAATATTTCTAAATCTCACCTCCAAATACCACAACTTTAGACAGTTCTGTTCTTCTTTCATTACCACAGTGTTGTGTTGTATATATTTAAATGCTCATGAACGGATCGGCTTTGCAAACTCTAAATGACTTCATGATGTGTGGCGCTGGGTCAGTGCGACTAAGGTCCTAAAACACATAAACATCAATAATCATTTACTTTTATTCCATATTTTCTGAGTTCTTCTAATGTTTTGGAACGTTATTTCTTGTTTGTCTGACTTTTTCCCCGTATATTTAAAAACATTCTGACTCCGTAGTCTTCTAAATTGTATTAATTTTTAAATTTTATTCCTTTTTCGATTTCATGTTTCAAGATTTATTCTGTATTGTCTAATTCTTTTCATTGTTTGAGGGCTTGACTCTCTCATCTGACTCTTATTACACATTTTAAGGCACATATTTACTGAGTTTTTCAGTATTTTGTGCCATTTATTAATCTTTTGGGACTTTTATTACATTACTTTACACTTTTATTCTGTGCTGACCTTTTTTTTCTGCTGTGGACTTCCACCTCATCTAACTTTTGTCTCATATCATCTGATTCTTATTACATATTTCAGACTTATTTAGATTTTTTAAGTGTTTCTAGCATTTTCATTCTTTCTGTTTTCCTTTTGGGACTTTTTTTTATTCCATTTTTACAGGATTTTATTCCACATTCATGTTCAATATTTATTTTTAACTCTTGTTCATGCCTGCACATATAAATCCATACTTTCTGTACAAGACTTTTGTTTCCGGCTTTGTTCTGCATTCTGAGACTTCTTTCTCACTCCGTATTAGTTTTAGTCCACATTTTGGGTCGTTTACGTCACATAATCAGCTTCACTTTCCTCCTGAATGAAATGTGAGGCCTATTCCCTGGCGATGGCCTGAGGGGCCAACTGTGTTGAGACTGAGCATGTGCAGATCACCTTCTCCAGGTTGACGTCGGCCTCTGTGATGTGCTGGACGCTGTGTTCGGGGAAGGAGGCGTTTCTCAGCAGAAAGCTCGACAGAGTCTCATTGTCCCGAAGGAAATGCTTCAACTTGAAGCCTGTGGGAGAAAAAGCAGACAAACAGAGCAGGTCAGAGAAACCCGACGCCGCCTCCTCCTCCTCCTGTAAATCTCGGCCTTTTCTGCCAAAACCATGCAAATCTTCGTCCCCACAAAACGCGGCGGTGCAACGTTTACGGCAGACAGGGAGACGCGTCCCCCCACTGGTGAAAATTAGACTTTGGTTTCAGTTTTCCGTCACTAAAATCTGATCAGAAATGAGCTGATTACACACAGAGGTGAGGAGCTGATGAAAGGCTCTGCAGGCCTCTCAGGTTACTGTAATCTGCTCTCTGATTGGTGGAGGAGGAACACCTGCAGACTCGATTCAGGGCAGAAAAAACACTTTTATAGGTGCCTTTTATTTAGACTGAGGCTTAACAAAAAGCACTCAAGCATCATGGAATGACTCTTGTGTCTCTTTGTGGTGGCGTCGCATCACTTTGTGGTCATTTTGTGTTGCTTTGTCGTCACTGAACGTGAACAGTCTGGACGATGATGTCCAAATGAGCACAACTATAAAACTATTTTAAAAAGAATACAATAAAAAAAGTTGCTTAAAAATACAATAATATGGAAAAGTAAGTTCTGGAGTTTCGAAAGAGGTACAAAAGTAGAAGGTTTGATGTAAACGGGAAACAATAAGATGTGAGCAGGTTGGAGTTAATAAGTTCATCCTAATCTATTCAGGCATTATTTTAGGTTTTAGGATTTGGTTTGGTTGTTTTGTTTTTTTGTATAATGTATTTATTTTCCTTTGTTTGTATTTATGATACTGTGGCATGTCTGAAATGAATGAAATGAAAATTGTTTGTCTGGTGGTTGTTTCATGTCTCAATTTGGTCATTTGGTACCTCTTTTTGGTGGTTCTGCATCTCTTTGTGCTCATTTTGTGTGTCTTTGTGGCGATGTCGCATCTGTTTTTGGTTATTTTGCATCTCTGTGGTTTTTGTGTGTCTGTTTTGGTTGATTGTGTCCCTTTGTGGCGGTTTTGTAATCACACTGTGCTTTGTGTTGTTGAACCAGGGACTGAACATTATGAGACTGCAGTGAAGGCAATTCAATTACAAATAAATAATTATATTAATAATTACAAATAAAAAAATTACATGGATAAAAATGTTAAAAATGAATAAAAAGAGCGATGAGATTAAAAGACTTCCTGAAGAGACACAGCTGAGTTCATGTGAAGTAATTCTTTTACAGATTAACATTTCACATATTCTCAGGCTAACTGTTGAACACTGATCCTGGTCGGAGATATCAATCAGCATCGTGGTTGTCAGGGGGAAGTGATGACCATATTTGGGTTTGGGACGGCACGTCTGCATGTAAATGAAGCAGTGGGAGCAGCTGGATGTTGGTCACGTTTAAATGTCATGAGCTGCATGTTGTCACACGTCTGCAGCTCAAACTTTCCACTAAAGAGAACCGCCGCTGACATTTTCTATGGAGGACCCCCCCCTCCACCACCACCACCACACACAGGCCACGCCCACCGGCAGGTTCCGACAGGCAGAAGAAGAACAAGGACAAGCTTCTCCTCACACGTTCGCTCAGAGCTGTAAACCTCATTGTACCTCATTGTGGCTCATTGATTCACTGCAATATAAAGTCCTGCTCCTCTACGGAGACAGAACAACCCTGAGGAAAGAGAGAGAACTCAGAAATGTCTTCTGTGCAGAATGACTCAGCTACAATGGCACCAATCAGAACCTTTACTCCAATAATTATTTTACTGAAATGGACGCATCATGTACAGTTTTACCAATACCTGACAAAACAGACATTTAACTATTGACATTTATACAAGCTCTGAGGCAAAGTTTAGTCTGTTTTTTGTGTTGTTTTCTGTAATTCCAAGTCTGGATGTGAGTGTTTTGCTTTTTCTGTCTTTTGTGTCATTCTATGTCTCGTTGATGCTGTTTTGTCTCTTTTCTTTCATTTTGTTTTTGTCAGTTTGTGTCTCGTTGTTTTGAGTCTAGTGTAAGTTGTTTTGAGTCTCTTTGTGGTCGTTTTGTCTCCACATACTACAGATATTTAACTACTTTTATTCCATGTTTCCGGCCTCTACTGACTCTTCCTCTCTGCTCTGCTCATCAGCTGCAGAAAGATGTTCCACCATCAGCTGTAGGAAGATGTTCCACCATGCTGGATGTTTCTCCAACAGCTGGCTGCTCTGTTCACCGTTTCTGAGCCATGCTGCATTTATCTTATTGATCCAATATGTTTGATTTTTCTCTCAGTCTCTCTTCTCTCTGCTCTGCAGGAACACCAGCTGCAGACGTCTCTGTCCTTCTTCATGTGATTCCATCGAGGTGCAGGACTTTATATGCGGGGAAAATGAACTACAGTGAGGAACAATGAGGCAGCAGTTACAACTGATAATGTCTAAATGAGGTACGAAGGCCTCACGGGGACAAAAATCCGACCGTGTGAAGTGACGGTTAGTGCCGGGTCAGAGGACAGGTCCAGCTGTCTGACATCAGCCGCTCGCTGTGATGTGATTGGTGAAATGAGGAGCAGCTTCCTCCTGCAGAGCAGCTCGACTCGCAGTCAGCTTCATACCTGCCTCTGATTGGTCACCGGGAGACGCTCTCAACACATCAGACACGCGCGCACGCACACACACATGCACACACACACACACCACACACACACCACACACACAGAGCAGTGTGTTAGATGGATGAACCTCCAAACAGTTGAGCTCTGATACGTTTGTTCAGCTGCAGCTCGAACTCAGTGACGCTCAGCGTGGTGCCGCCGAGCCGAGCGGCACCAAACTCAACACGACAGGACGACACAAACACCGGCCGCACGCTGACCGCCACCTGCAGGGGCGGGGCCACAGGACCGGCCAATCACATTCCACCACTGCTGCCCTAAAGAGTCACAAGGTGACAAAGAGCCTGCTAACAATTCTTCCTGGAAAGTCCGTCCAACAACAGCAGAGAGACACAAAAGTATTACAAAGACACCCCAAATGATCACAACAACTAAAAGGGACACAAAAGAAAATGACACTGAACGACCACAAAAAACGTAAAACAACAACAAAGAAACACAACAACCAGAAAGAGATCCAGAACAACTGCAAAGGGAAACAGAACACTCCTGAAAGGGACACAAAACACCCACAAAACTACAACAAAGTGATGTAAAATCACCACTAACATACTTCAAATGACCATATTAAGACACAAAACAACCACAAAGTGACAATAAATGACCTCGGTGTGACCAGGTGAGACCAGGTGAGATCACCTGAGACGCTAACAGGTAAATCTGCTGCAGCTCGTCCTGCTTCATCACTGTGGCCAGCAGCTTCATCAGAACAGAATAAAGAGTTTCCATCAGAGGGAGGAGAGCCGGCAGGTCGCAGCAGGTAGCGTAAAAAGACGCCCCCCCCACAACGACACACAACTGCAAATTAAAGCACAAAGGAGCTAAATTCTTTTTGCTCAATGAGCCTGAAGAAACCGGCAGCAGAGGAGGGACAGCTGAGAACCTGCTGAGCCCTGAAAGCTTTGCAGAGACTCGTCGCCTTAAAGCTGCTGCTGATGTGAGAGCAGCCCACGCTGGATTAAAACACTAAAACAGATTCATGCCGCCGCAGGCTACATGCTTTTGTATTTATTTGACAAAAACTGAAAAACTTGGAATCAACACGTCCAACCTTTTTCCAAGTGTCCAGGTGTTAGTAACACACGGAGGCTCCACGTGCTGGAGATATTTCCCTGATCACACCTTTATCAAACTTTTACTTTTACAATCTAAAAGACAGTTTTGTTCCCTTTCTGTTGGTGTCTTATTTGTGTCAAACCTCCATTTTTTCCAGTGTTGGTAAAACCTGTTGACAAAATCTTGGATATGTTGATTTCAGGTTTTTAGTTTTAATATTTTTGTAAACTACATAATGAAGGAAGTTTTTTGTTCCCATTTTCCTGTCATTCTAACTGCATTGTTCTGCACAGAAGACCTTTCTGAGATCTCTCTCCCTCTACACCGGGGGTCTCAAACTCCCCCAAACTCAAATTGAGGCCCACGGTCTGATATTTTGTGGCCGCCTACCTGACATCAAAGTTTAGTGTTAGTGCAACCCGCACATTTTTCTCACATGCACCTTCGTGAGACGTTGCTCTGGGCGTTTTCTATTTTTTATCACTTGTGGGCCACCATAGCTCAGGCTCATGACAGCATCACGAATTAGTGTCACCGAGTGGAGAGAAAATATATCCTGTCACCCAGTGCAAATGTGGTTGTTTTTTTTTGCTTTTTTCTATCTGTGTGAAAAGCTCTTCTCCACCATGAACTTTAATAAGTCAAAGTACAGGTCCACACTTGCTGATGAGCATCTTCAGGCCATATTGATGGTTTCAATGGCCTCCTCTCTCGAGACAAACGTGGCTCAGCTGTGAAGGAGGAAGCGCTGCCGGGTCTCTGGCAGGCAGCAAGGAGTAGGTAGGAGAAGCCTATGTTCTGAAGAATGTTCATGTTCAGAATTGTTTTTAATAAAGATTGAGAAGATTGGATCAGTTGTACCATTTTGGAATACTTGAAACCCTTTTTTTGTGGAATACCCAGCCTCACCCAGACTCTTACCTCCAGGTAAGTTGAGTTTGAGTCCCCTGCTCTCGACAGTAAAGTTTTTCCTGCAGGTTCAGAATAACTGAGGTGGTTTCAGTTTCTTACCTGAGCGACTGGCCTGCAGCACCTGCAGAGCTCGAGCCAGCTCCTTGAAGCCTTCCAGGTTTTTATCGTTCTGACTGTACAGAAGAATCTTCTTGGCGTCAGAGAACAGACGAGAAATTCTGCCAAACAAAACAAACATGGCGATCCTGTTAGATTAATGTTCGCTTCAAAGTGTCACATTTTAACCAACTACACAGCTGAAACCAATGAACCTGTCAGTTATGCTTTGGATGAATCGATCAGCTGTTTGGTCTGTGAAATGCCAGAGAGTGGAGAAAGATGTAGGTCCAATGAGACAAAACAACCACAAACACATATGCACCAGTAAGACACACAAAACCAACACAAAGAAAAAACAATCACAAACAGAGAGATACAGAAGCACCACAAAGAGATACCAAAACACCACAAACAGATAGAAAACAACCACAAAATAGACACAAAACAACCACAAAGTGACACAAAGTGGTAACAAGTGACAAAAAATTAACACAAAGAGACATAAAACCACCACAGGCCGACCAGGTGAGACCACCTGACAGACCAACAGGTGAACCTGCCGCAGATTGTTCCATTTACGTTGCTCAAACGTTAAAAACATTGATTTCACAAGTTCCTCCAGATTGTAAAAACAGTAAAATGAATGAAGACTTCCTGTTTCTCTGAGTCAGGCTTTACACCTACATGGAGTCGTTGAAGTTGCCCACGATGCCCGGAGACTCGCCCGGTGTCGGGTTCCTGAAGCAGGGGTTGTTGGCGTTGCAGAGGATGCCCTGGATCCACGGCAGCGTTCCCGCCGATGGCATCGCCTTGTTGGGAAAATGACCTGCAGACACCAAAACGCAAAGAATCAGCAACACGACACAAACAAGCCTGAAATGTTTGAAGGATGACGTCTGTCTGTTCAGCAGCTTCAGTCAGGCTTCTGCTGCAGCTGAGACTCATGGGAGATGTAGTCGCTCAGAGCAGCGGCGTCTAACATCACAAACATGTGCCTCCTGTGGTTCTTTAGGCTAAAGCAGTGGAACATTGACCTGCTGCGAGTCATTATTGATAATCAACGTGCTGATTGTGTTCTCTCACAGCAGCACATCTGTTGAGGAGTTTTCTAATTAATGTTTACATCGATGACTCATTTCAATGCTTCTTTATGTGTTTACAGGATTTGGATGAAGTTCCTCCATTCGTTGATTTAATTACAAACCGATGCGTTTGTGATGAAATGTTACATAAACTCTGACAGAACATTTTGAGTTTTATCTTTTATTTATTGAATGTTTGTGTTTTTGTTGCTGCTTTTAACCCTCTAAACCCCAAAGTATGAGCAGAGAGGAGACGACGAGCAAAATCAAACCTACTGGATCAATAAAATAAATGCAAAAAGAGGAGCGAGTTGTTGGAAAATACAGTCAGGACGGTGAAACGTCCTTCTACAGCTGATCAGCAGAGTAAGAGAGGAAAAGTTTGTAGAGGCTGGAAACATGGAGATGGTTAAACATCCACAGTATGTGGATAAAAAATTGCAAAAAAAAGAGACGAAACAACATAAATGAGACACCAAATGACAAAAACCGAGACACATTATGACAACAGGACACAAAATTACACAAAATAATCAACAAAATGTCCCAAAGACATACAAAATGACAAAAACGAGACACAAAAACCAGCACAGAATAACAACAAAGAGACCAAAATAATCACAAAAAGACATAAATTGCCTAAAATGAAACACAAAACCAGAAAACTGAGACACAAAATTAGAAAATTTTGACACAAAGCGACAGAAAGGAGGCAAAATTGTCCAAAGAGACACAAAATGGAAACGCAAAACACAGAAAAACATAAATAAGACACGCAAAACAGCACAAACGAGACAAAAAACAAGAAAATTAAAACACAGACAAGACACAAAATGAGACAAAAACACTGTAAAGAGACTAAAGTTTCTCTCAAAACTTGTACAGTTTGTAAAAACATCAACAGGTAAAAATCAGGAACATGTGAAGCTTCCATTTGTTCCAGTGATGGAAACATGTTGAGTCCTGTTTTACATTTTGGTACAATAAATAATAAACGGACTTTCTGTGCGTTTGTGCTCGATCTGCATCGTTTTGTTTCTTCGGTCTCTTTGTGGTAGTTTCTGCCCGTTGCTGTTCATTTCGCATCTGTTTTGAGTTGCTTTGTGCTTCTTTCTGGTGTCTCTTTGCTGTGTTTTGGGATCTTGCTGTTGTTCCCTTGTGTGTTTTTTTGTGGCTACATTGGACGTATTTTTGTTAATTTTGCGTTTCTTTGTGCCAGAAATGTTTAAATCCTCAGATTTCTAACTGCGTCAGAAGACAGTTGTGCCGTTTCCTGTGGAGGGTTAAATGCTGTGATGCAGCTGTTGAACAACACGTGGATTTAGATTTAATCTGAGAGATGTTCAGGACATCATCTCTTTATCTCCCTGCTGTGTTGGAGCTGCGCCCACCTGGACTCAGCAGGTAGATAAGCCGTGATTTGTCGGGGCGAAGGCAGTCAGATCAGACTTTAGCCCCCCTCACCGCCAGCTGTGTGCGGAGCGAAGACGCTCCTATCAGAGAAGCTTTACGACCGCCAATGAACTGCTCTCTAATCAAAACTGAGATATGATAAGAGGCAGATTCACTCTGATTTACAGAGTCACTCCTGCACTGGCGGAGGACGAAACCCAGCGAACCACAGATCACCCTGAACCCACTTCAGGTCGATCAATCCAGCCAACATCGGGGTCAATGACGATTCCTCTGTGAAGTCACGGATGAAGCTTCTCTGTCGGGCCATGTTGTTATCAATCCACACTTTCACCTCCTCATATATGATCACAAGAACAACTGACGGTGACAAGAAATCTGAATCAATCAGCTGCAACGGTTCAGGTTTGTAAATTATGTTTGGAGTTACAGCTGAAAAAAAGCAGCAACTGAAGGAGCTGCTTTACTCTTCTAACAGCATTTCAAAAACATATTCCTGATTTCTGGCTTTCCAAAGTTTTTTGTAGAAAGTCAGTTGTAGAAAGATGTTCCACCATCAGCTGGATGTATCTCCAACAGCCGGCTCCTCTGTTCACTGGTTCTGATCCATGCTGCATTTATTCATTCATCCAGTAGGTCTGATTTTCCTCTCAGTCTCTCTTGTCGTCTCCTCTCTGCTCTTCTTTGAGGGTTTAGGGTTAAAAGCAGCTCAACACGCATGTGCAACAGATGTCTTGTTTCCAGAGCAAGAAAAACACCATCGAATATATAAAAGATAAAACCAGAAGCGTCGACGTCTCCTCTCTGCTCCCTGAGAGCTCAGGTGTCATTATGTTTATTGATGGAACCACACATCCCAGGTGAACAGTTTAAGGACAGTTGGAGAGTTTAAAAATGTGATTGTTCTGTTTTCACAGTTTCT
>NW_007579404.1:95785-99377 GCF_000690725.1 Stegastes partitus | reverse complement strand
AACCCACTGGCAGGTTTTGGGGTTTGGTGGGTTAACTGCTGCTCACCTCCTCTTAAAGTTTTCCAGAAAAACAATAAAGGAGCAATCAGAAAACTCTCCAGCGTCGGGCTTCAGGGGAAATGAGTGGGCTGCAGAACATTAAACTGCTGGATGTCGAGGCTTGTTTGCATCACGCTATCAAACCTGAAGAAGCCACAATGATGTTGCGTAAAAGTGACTCTTAAAGTATGAAGTGAAATAATCTCCCAGCTTGTCTCTGATCTGCCGGAACTTTCTCCGAGGGCCCTTTGCCGCTGCAGAGCGACGAGTTTCAACACGCCGCCGCTCACATGCTGCGTGAATCACTGCAGAAGTATTCCAGCAGCAGAACTGAAAGCGCTGCGAGCTTCTGCTTTTAGTCCGAGATGGAAGGAGCTCCGTCACCGCAGAACCGAGGCAACTGACGATCACAGCGGTTCCTGTCAGTCAGGTTTCATTCATGTACAAAAAAAACATGGCCCGAGGCTGCCGCTGAGCAGCACACTGACCGACTTCAGCGGAGCTTTTACCCGACGGCACCTCAGCTGTTTGGTTCTCCGAGCGTTTGAACGTCACATTTTCTGGGTCAGTTTGTCCTGATGTCACCAAAGACAACACAACCACGGAGGAGAACTCAGACATGTCCTCTGTGCAGAATGATCGAATGACAGAAATCGGAGAAAAGGAAAGAAAAAACTTTGAAGTCCAACATTTTTCCAAGTGTTCACAGCTGTCACCAATAAGAAAAGCTGGAGGCTCCACAAACTATAGACAATGAACTCTTTACAGATGTTTACAGCCTCTACAAACAACACAGTTTTTGTCATTTCACTTCTCTTTGCAGTTGCTTTATCTTGTCTTTGTTATTTTATGTTCTTGTCTGTGTCTGATTCTATTGAAGCGTTTTCTGTCTCGTCCGTCTTTTTCTGTCTCGTTTTTCTAATTCTGTGTCTCTTTTTCTTGTTTTGGTCGTTTCATGTTTCTTCAAGACAGTTTTCCCACTTTGTTGTTATTCTGTGTCCGGTTTTCTTGTTCTGTACGTGTTTGTGGTCCTTTTGGCTCCACGTACTACAAATATTAAACTATCTCCATGTTTCAGTCTTTTTGGACATTTTTTTTTCTCTTTTCAAGCATTTCAACAAGTTTAAGACACTTGGGACAGAATTTTAGTCATTTTAGACGCATTTTAAGTCACTTTTAGCAACTTTTGAGTCGTTTCATCAATCAGTCGGAGAAGTTTTCGTCATTCTTGACAAACTTTGAAGTTACTTTGGACACGTTTGCATCATTCTGGACGATTTAGAGTCACTCTGATTACAAACATCTCCGTGTTCCAGCCTCTACAGACTTTTCCTCTCTGCTCTGCTCATCAGCTGTAGGCAGATGTTCCACCATCAGCTGTAGGCAGATGTTCCACCATCAGCTGTAGGCAGATGTTCCACCATCAGCTGTAGACAGATGTTCCACCATCAGCTGTAGGAAGATGTTCCACCATCAGCTGGACGTATCTCCAACAACCGGTTCCTCTGTTCACTGCTTTGAGCCATGCTGCATTTATGTATCGATCCAGTAGGTTTGATTTTTACTCTCAGTCTCTGAGGAAACTCTGCCTGCAGTTCAACCTAAAAACTCTCTGACCTTTACACTGTTGGTCACAGCTGAGTCAGTGGTGGTCGATCAGTTGTGCTGAGGAGGAAAGAAGGTTTTGGTTTCTACAGAATCTGGTTTCAGCAAATCCTTTATTGTTGATGATTTTTTAAAATGACAGAAGCGAGTTTGAAGCATCCCAATTTTAGGCTCAGATTTAGTCATTGTTCACAGACGATACGTTGAAGGACTGTTGGGATGTTTAAAATTTAAAGATTCTTTTGTGGATTTATGGTAGTAGTCAAACCTTTATTCGTGGTGGTGTGACTATTCATTTGGTGTTAGTCACAGTATTTATTTGATTGAATCAGGAGCCGGCAGGTTCGGACACGATTTGTTTTTGGGGAATGTTTGAATAAGACGTAGATTAAAGGGATTTTGATGAAAGGTCATGATTTGAAGCTCAGCTTTGGTTAAATTTGAGAATGTTAACTTTGAGTACTTCATACATCTGTTTTTATCTCAGAATTTTCACCATCCGTCAGTGTTTTTTGACACGTTATTTTACGGTTTTTACTTTTCATCTCACATTTGCAAACCTTTTAATTCTGAGGTTTTGCTCCATAATTCTGACATGAGTCGAGATATTGCTTTTTTATCATGACATTTTTGCTTCTATCTTATAATTTGGACTCTTGCCTCACGGTTATGACTTATAATTTGATCATTAAATTAGATCTGATGAAACATCAACATTTAAAGCTTTATGTAGATTTAATTTTCCTGCAGAACAACACGTCACAGATGCTCAAAACGGTCTGACAGTTTAAAGAAAATCAGATGTTTCCTTCTGCCTCTACAGTTTCTGCCTGATAAATAATGTCAGCTTTGTATTTCTTTAAGGACAACTTTTTCAAGCCACATAATTTCCAAACGTGTTTTTTATGAGCTGATAATATTTAACGAGTGTTGCTCTGCCTTGATTCTGCTTCTGTCTTGGTACTGAAGCTCTCAGTTGTGTTTGAGTGTTGTCTGTAATCCTGAGCTCTGCAGGAGCAGCTGCCAATCAACACATCTGTACCCCGAACTCAGCTTTAACACTTTCAGCTGCAAACACGCCGTTACACAACTCTAAGAAGACTTTATCGATGTTGAGCGGAGCACCGTGACCTTTAGCAGGTTTGATAACCACAATACAACCAAGTGATAAAGAGCCATAAATTGCCTTGATAAATAGCATGCGGAGCTCCGTTCAGCTCCGACACCTTTAATTTGAAATCCCACCGCAGTAAACAACATTAGCAGATGTGTTGTCACTTCCTCGATCTCTGATAGTCAGGAATCAGTCCAACGTCTCTGAAGGTGCAAGGGTCTGACAGCAGCTGATAACGGAGCAGCTTCACATCAGCTCTGATTAGTGGCTCACATACCTCCCACCGTCCACCTGGCCGCCCCCCCACAGCTCCTGAAACGAAACCTGCCTGCTGTCAGCTGATCGGTGAGGAATTCAAGACTTCAGCGACAGAAGAAACACAACAGGAATCCACGACCAGATGGAGAGGATCCATCTCTGAAGTCTTTAACTTGCGTGGGAACTCTTAAAACCTGAGTTTAAACTCCACACGTTCAGACAGTCGCAGCTCTGAAGCAGGATTTAAAAAAAACAACAACTCTCAAGAATTAAATCCTCCACTTGAGCGCAACTGAAAATTGGAGAGCGGGTTAACATCAGCACCCAGTTTAACCCTCTGAGCTCTAAAACCTGCAGGCAGGTCTAAAAGGCCTGTTATCATTAAAACAATATTAAAATGACACCATTTATCATTCAAACACTGAAAACAGAACGAATCGTCACACTTTCAATTTTCAGATGGTCTTTGAACGCATCACAAGTGATACGTGGTTAAGTCAAGAAAAGTAATCAAATCTGAGCCTTAACTCTTAATATTTCACCAAAATTACGTCATTCTACATGCCCCATTGGAAA
>NW_007579404.1:87242-94305 GCF_000690725.1 Stegastes partitus | reverse complement strand
TCTATAAAACACACAATTAATAAACACACACAGTAACACATTCATATGGGTGTTGTGAAGAGAGTCAGAATTCACATTTTTTAAAAACCAAAACACACAATGACGCACAATAACACACACACATGCTGAGAGTCAGCAAAATTCAACAACACACACACGCACACACACAAAGTCACGCAAAGAGTCAGGAGACAGGAAACCATTAACTACACACACACACTCAATTACACACACACACACACGCAGACGTGCAGAGCCAGCAGGAAGCAGCTATTTACTACACACACATTTAAGACACACAAACACACAAGATCCCGTTATTAGGTACACACACACAGACGCACACAAGCACAAACACACACACACGCACACACAGGTTGTGGTTTCTCATCATAGTTCTTCTACAGTCTGACCACGAACACACACACCTGCAACAACACAGTATTTGTGCACATGTATAAGTGTGTGTGTGTATATTGCGTGTGTGTGTGTGTGTGTGTGTGTGTGTGTGTGTGTGTGTGTGTGTGCTGCGTGCGTGCACACTCTAAAAGCCTCCTGATTGGCTAAACACTAAGTGTTTGAGTGCAGCAGGAAGCAGCCTGACGTCTTTATTGTTAGAATTCATCCATAATAAATGATGTAATCGATCGATCGATGGGCAGCGACGCAGAAACAAACATCAGCGTCTCTCTGTGCCTTCTGCTATAGATGATCATCAGCTATTGATCACCTGATCACCAACACAGAGGAGAACATCATTTTATTTTTTATTTCACTTAACCTGTATTTAACCAGGTGAGTCCCATTGAGATCGACATCTCTTTGACAAGGAGCCCTGAAAGTCTGCAGTGTTGCAGATTATTGATCATCATCACACATCTGACATTTGACTAATCACTGATAATCAACACTGATCACTGCCAATTCTTGCAAATCAACACTGATAACTGCAAATCACTGATAATGATTACTGATCATTACTGATCACTGCTAATTAATGCTAATCCTTATAGATCACTGTTATTCACTGCCAATCAGTAGTGATCACTGTTGATCAATACCAATCATCACTAATCACTGCTAATCAATGATGTGAGGATATTGATGAGACACACCCGACAGCAGTATGAACTGATGAGAGAATAAAACCACAGAGACGAACTGGACATGTTGATCCGGCTTTGATCGGCTGATTAGCTGATCTGGTTGAGACGCAGCAGATTATTGATCATCAAACACGAAAACAGCTGAAGATGCTCGAAGCTTCTCAGAAAGTTAAACTGATTTTTTTTTTTCTGAATTCATCTTTTCACGTCCCTCAGACCCATAAATGAACATCAGGACGTTTATTTCTCTGCTGTCGACCTAAAACACGTCTGATTCTAAAAACGTTTTTCACATTTCATCATTCCATAAAAATACTGATTTTTTTTAATGCATGAATAAACCTTTTTGTCCTGAAAATAGATTTTTTTTTTAAATAATGCCAAAAAAGGAATGAAATATACCAAAAACTAGAAACAAAATGTTGAAAAGATCTAAAAAATAAATAAATAAAAATGGAAGAAAATGAATAAAATGTCTGAAAAAAATTGTAAAAAGTTAAAAAATATGAATAAAAGATTTCAACTAAACGTCCCACAGTGTGAGTAAAGACAATGATCACAGGGAAAGTTTGGCAGATTGAACGGCTGCTTTAGAGGATTTAAAGTGAACAATGTGAAGTTTAACTGTGACTTCATGAAGACACATGTTCCAGAGCTCCACATCTCCACCACCTCCCACCGTTCTGGATTTATGACGCAATATTTCAAATACTACTGAAGACAATGATCACGTGGAAACACAGACAAGGTTTGAGTTGCTGCTGGTTCAGAGGATTCATCGAGAATAAAGTAGATTTAGTTTGAGTGCGTGTCCACTGTAGTGGAGCCTGAATGCAGCCGAGTGTAAAACTGAAGTCTGCCTTCAGATCCTCTCATGAAGATTTGCTGCCTTTCTGCGGTCTAACGCCATCCGAGACGCGCTACCGATGACTGAACCCAGAGTGTGTGCGTGGACTGACCGTCTGTCGTCGTCTGTAGGTGAAGTTCTTCCACAGCAGCAGCCCCAGCTGTGTGGAGACGGACATGTCTGCTGCCGCCGCTCTGCTGAGTGATTGTCAGCCGCCGATCGCTCTGCGTTAAACACAAGACACACAACCAGTCAAAGGCCACATCAGATACTGAAGCTGCTGATCACACTCACGGTTATCAGCTCAAACACAGTCAGCAACTGTGGTAATAATCCTGATTAACCCTCTGAACCCCAGAGGGTTGAAAAGCAAAAAAAATCCCCAAACTCACACCATTTATCAACTGCTTTCCTGCGGTCCTTGAATGAATCATCTGGTTCAATCGGAAAAATGACCTAAAACTGAGCTTCGAACATCACTTCATTCTACAGATCCTAAAAAAAACCTAAAACTCATTCCCTCCTCAGCAAAACTGATTTTCCATGACAGCAACAGAAAACAAAAAGAGAGAGTTTTCAGGCTGAACTGCAGCCAGTGTTTCCTCAGAGAGACTGAGAGGAAAATCCAACCGACTGGATCAATAAATAAATACAGCACGGCTCAGAAACAGTGAACAGAGGAGCCGGTTGTTGGAGATACATCCAGCTGATGGTGGAACATCTTCCTACAACTGATGAGCAGAGCAGAGAGGAAAAGTCTGGAAACATGGAGGTAGCTGAACATCTGCAGGTTGAGGAGAATAAAACCACCACAAATAGACAAAACTGTCCCAAAGAGACAGAAAAAGCAAAACGAGACACAAAACGAGACACAAAGATTGCTGCAAAGAGACATGAAACAACACAAAGAAGACAAAGACAACACAAAAAACCAACAACCGGCTCCTCTGTTCACCGTTTCTGAGCCATGCCGCATTTATTTATTGATCCTGAAGGTTTTATTTTCCCTCCCCTCCTCTTTTAGTGTCTTATTTCTGTCATTATGTGTCTTGTTTTCCCTTATACTTGTCATTTTGTGTTTTATTTTCACTGTTTTGTCTCGTTTATGTAGTTTTGTGTGTAGCTTTTGTCGTTTTGTGACTTGTTTTTGTCTCTCTTTTATGTCTCTTTTGACTGTTTGGTCTCTGTGGTAGTTTTATTCTCCTCATGCTGCACATGTTGAACTATCTCCATGTTTTCAGCCTCTCCAGACTTTTCCTCTCTGCTCTGCTCGTCAGCTGTAGAAAGATGTTCCACCATGATGAATGTATCTCCAACAACCGGCTCCTCTGTTCACTGTTTCTGAGCCATGCTGCATTTATTTTACTCATCCAGGAGGTTTTATTTTCCTCTCAGTCTACAGTAGAGATCTGTGTGACAGTTTGAGCCCTTGGTGACGATTTCACGTTCAGAGTGTTAAAGCTGCACCGGTGTCGGTTTGACTGAAGTGATCAAGGCTGTAAAACATCTCACAGCAGGGAACATCTGACTCTGATCAATACTGGCCTGATTGATCAGGCGTCTGGGGGGGGAGGAGGGATGATTGAATCAGACTGATTAGAATCACGGCTGCAGATCAACACCAGAGTCAACGCAGCGTGAAAGAAAACACTTTACGTTTTTACACTTTAAACTAGTCTGTGAGTCAGGATCTGATGGACTCGTGTCGCTTGTTTTCTTTCATTTTTAAGTGTTTGACTGTTTTGTTGACAAAAAACAGCAGCACTTTGTTGTCCTGGAAATTCTGAGCAGATTAGCGTTCATTAGTCGCCTTTCACTGGACTCACATTATTTCCTCGCCGGCTTCCTGTTCGGACTCACTGAACCCTCCGAACTTCCTCCAGGAACAGATTCCTGCATGAAATCCTCTGATGTGAGGACGAGCTCCCGCTACGGAGTCACATGACCTCACAGTTCTGTAGAAGCTCATCACGGTTTCCTTTCACTGAATTTCTCTAAACTCTGGCTGGAGCCGTTGAAACAGGATTCAGACTCATGTCTCTGTAAGTTCATTTTCCTGTCACACTGACGACTGATTCGAGGACACCACGGCTGAGTGCAGCAGGCCGACAGAGCTCCGAGGTTAAAGACAAACGTTTGGAGAACAGAAATCTGCTTTAACTTGCAGTCTGAAGCTCATGCGGGACACAAATACAAAATGTGAATTTTCACCAGAGAGGAAAAAAAACCTGCAGAAACCACTCAGCCTTCAGAGAAACATTTTCATGTCAAAGCAGGATGTCTGGAGGATGTTCTCAGGCTGCAAATGAAGGACAAACGTTCCTCTAATGTGACGTTTTAACAAAGATAGAACCTTCTACCCGCAATATTCTGAGTTTTTGGGGACGTTTTTGAGAGAACACATTATAGAATCTATAAAACGTTCCCACAATGTAGGAAGAATCAGTTTAATTTGCGTTGGAGCCAAACTGTCCGACAATGTCACTAAACATTCTGAGAACGTCTTTAAAGAGCGTTCGCCTTGTTTAGGAACGTTCTGAGAACAAATCTGACCAAGAATAAATAAATAAAATCCCATTAAAGGCATTACTGGGAGTTTGCAAACGCTTCTCAAAACACGTTTAGAACAAAAAAAATTATCTTTGTTGCTTATTTGCATCACGCAGAAGTGAATTTAATAGTTTTGTAATAAACTTCATGTTTGTTTGAAAAGAAAATGACACCGTTTATCAGCCACAATCTGTAAAAATAGGAAGAATCAACAGACTTTCAACTTTCAGACAGTCTTTAAACGCATCATCTGTGATCTGTTGTTCCCTCAGGATAGTAATCAAATCTGACCTTAAAATATTTAGTTTAAAGAAAAAAACGTTAACTCTAATTAGATTCTGTAAAAACCAAAACCTTCTTCCCTCCGCAGCAGCACAACTGATTCTCCACGACAGACTCAGCAACAGTGAAAAATTCAGAGTTTTCAGGTTGAACTGCAGCCAGTGTTTCCTCAGAGAGACTAAAGAGAATAAAATCAGACCTACTGGATGAATAAAACAAATACAGCACGGCTCAGAAACAGTGAACAGAGGAGCCGGTTGTTGGAGATACATCCAGCTGATGATGGAACATCTTCCTACAGCTGATGAGCAGAGCAGAGAGGAAAAGTCTGGAGATAGTTCAATATCTAAAGTAGGTGGAGACAAAATGACCACAAAGACATGAAACTGTCACAAAAACACACAAACTGGAGACACAAGACACAAAATGGCAGAAGAGCGACGAAAAAGAGCAAAGACGAGACTAAAAGTCCACAAACAGACTAAACAGCATCTTCTGAGGCTGTAAAAACCCTAAATAGTTAAATATCTGTAGTATAGACAGTAGTAGGTAGAGTACAGAGACTCATTTTTACTACTTGTGGACAAATATCTGACATGATGATTCCAGGATTTTTACGTTTTTGTAAAATAATTAATGAAAGAAAACTTTTTTTTTAAGCTACACAGAAGACTTCTCTCATCTTCTTCGTGGTTCTAGAGGTTCTGTAGAGGTTCAGGGCTTCATATTGTAGTAGATTGTAGTAAAATGTACTATTTTGTAGGACAGTTAGTAAAAATGAGCCCACGGTGAGGAAAACCGCTGACGGTTCATCAGTCAGACTGAGAGCTCAGCAGCTCAATAGGAGGGTTCAGAGAGCAGAACAACGAGGAACCTGAAGTCTTCCAGTCAGTTGGACCCTACTGGACCCTACTGGACCCTACTGGACCCTACTGGACTCCGACAGACTTCCTTGAACCCTACTGGGCTCTACTACGACCCGATAGAACCCAGTGGACTCCGGCTGACTCCACTGATACCTGTCATCCTTCAAACAACATGTTGGACTTTTGATGAAGGTTCTGTCCCAAACTCCTCCGTTCTCCTTCATCAAACCAACTGAGAACATCAGAGAACATTGTAAAAGCTTCTTCTCGGTTCCTCTCAGTTCTTCTTTCTGCTTCACGCCTCAGAAACACGAGTTTGTCTGTTCGGACTGTGAGTCCAGCTCAGAAAACAGACGGAACACTGAGAGAACAGAGAACACAGAGAGAACAAACAAAAAACAAGAAGAAAGGAAACAGCAGAACCCAGATGGAACCTTCAGAGAACACAGAAAACACCAGGAAAACACTGAGAACACTCAGAAGTCAGCGGGACAACACCTGAGCGCGGTGAGTACTGACCGGTGTCACTCGGTTCTCGGTCCCGGGCTCTCCGGTGCCAGTCGGTACTCCTGCTCCTTCATCCACCTTCTGCTGCTCGCAGCTCGAGCTCCAGACTAAAAGTCTCCGGTCAGTCACTTGCCAACAATCAATCAATGTGTATCCGCTCAGCAGCTTCAAAATAAAAGCATGACGAAGCCACCGAGCTGATGCGTTCACACAGACTGGAGGTCAACACTCAATACTGCTAGTACTACTATTACTATTACTAGTATTACTACTACTACTACTACTACTACTAATAATAATAATAATAATAATAATAATTATTATTATTATTATAATAATAAAAACACTTCATCAAGTATTTGCCAACAAATAACTTGTTCAGCAACCGTGTCAGTGGTAAATAATGTGTCTAAGGTTTGCTGGTTTGCTGTGTGGTGTGTTTGGGTTCCTTTCGTGTCTCTTTGTGCTAGTTTGTAATCTGATTACTGCCAGGTGCTTCCGTTCAGACTCATGTGACACTTCAGTGTATTATTTCCTGGAGCGTATTTGCAATTCATTTTGCAATTTTAGAAAAGAGTGCAGTTGAGTAAACGATGTGAACTAAGTGTGCTTTCTGAGAGAGGAACCACAAACTGCTGACCCAGCGTTTATCAGCGGGGCTGGGGTTACTGTAGGTCACCGAGCAGCTGGCCTTCACAATAAAAGCCCCGCTGATGTTCACGTGCCCGCTGTTTAAAGAGGACATCTACAGAGAAACAGCAGCTGCTCGTTGCTGAGAAGCTCTGCAGCAAACATTAAAAGACATTGTGGAAGTGTCATGAGTGGAACTGACATGAGTGGGCCAGAGGTCTAGCGGGTTATCCTCATTAGAAGTCCAGATGTGTAGCTGCAGAGGTGCAGAGCAG
>NW_007579404.1:64976-83495 GCF_000690725.1 Stegastes partitus | reverse complement strand
CCCTGTTCTAAACTCTCCAGAAACCCTGTCCGTCGCTCTGTATGACAATCCTCAGGAATAATCACATCAACATGGTGCTGCAGTCCAATCTGTAGCAGATTCAACAGGACGAGCAATGCAACTGAATCACAGGTCAACTTTTACGCCTCCATGCTGCCAGCAGCACAGACTTCAGCAACGTTCCTGGTTTACTGCCACCTATGCCATCCAACAGCCGTCTAGCTCTGTGGTGTCAGCATCAATCCCCAGACGTCCTTCATACAACAGCAGAAACAAAAACGCTGTTTCATGGTCATTTTATGACTTTTTCCCCCTTTTTTTTTTCTCATAAAATTTTGAACAATTCAGCTTCTACTGCAGAAAATCACTGTTTGGTTTGTCACTATATGATTATGAACTGATGATTCATTTTAAAAGCAGTCTTTTACAACACCGAAGCACTGGAGTATACTTAAAATCTAAAAGAACCAAAACTCTTTCTATATCCTTTCTGTCTTAAAAAATAACATCACACAGGAAAGTATCTGCTGAATGACTGAAACAAGCATTTCATTTTGCTGTTTTTTAAAAACCTGCATGACTGTTCCAGGTCAGCCCCTACAAGACTCACAAAACAGATGCAACATCTGCGGCACATCTGGATGTGCTCAGACTCGATGACAACGAGCTGGCCTCATGACATCAGCTGTGATGTCACCTCCTCCACACACCTGCACCAGGTAATTGAGACCATCTGATCACACTGGATGAATAAGCGCGCTCTGATTGGAGCATCCCTAACTCCAGCTCACCTGTCCACCCCACGCATTCGCATTGGTTGGATTTGGTGAATGAAGCAGATTATTGGTCATCAGGCAGCAGAAGAGCTGAAACGTTTCATTCCAACAGTCTGAACTAGTTTGTGTCCTTCAGTTCTAAACTAGCCTCACGTAGTCGGATCATGTAGAACGGTCTGCTGCACCAATCATTGCTCTGCTACAGGAGGGGAAAAAACGTTCTGGTGTGTTTGGATTTCATTAAACCAATCACAATCAGTTTGGGGGCTGCACGGTGGCTCAGTGGTTAGCACGTCGCCTCACAGCTAGAAGACTACCGGCCTGGGATCTTTCTGCGTGGAGTCTCCATGTTCTCCCCGTGCAGCGTGGGTTCTCTGGCTTCCTTCCACACAGTACAAAAACATGCTGAGGTTAATTGGTGATTCTGACTTGTGAGTGTGTGAGTTTGTCTGTCTCTAAGTGTAGTCCTGTGATAGACTGGTTACCTGTCCAGGTGAACCTGCCTTCACCCTGAGTCAGCTGGGATACGCCAGCAGTATGCAAGTACCGAGCTGTCACTCTAAAGCCTGTTAGCCAATGGGATGAGAGCAGCCCACCTGAGCATCAGGCAGCCTAAAGTGAAGCTAAAAGTCTGATCAGAGGAAAAGAAGCAGGGGGAACCGTAAGCAGCTGTACATTTTTAAAAACCAATAAAATCTTTTGTTTGCAAGTTGAAGGTGACATTTCTTTTTTTTTTTTTTTTGCTTTGCTAGGAGTATTGATTGATTATACCGGCACCATTCCAATAACTTTCATCCAATCATATAGCATAAACGAATAGCTCTTCTGATTTGTACAAAGATGTGATACAAGCTAAGCGTATTTTAAGGGTTGGGTTTTTTTGTTCTACTTGCTTTATGAAAGACTGTATTACGGTCAGAGGAGCATTTTAAAATTTCTTCCCTAAAAACACGATCATTTTCTAAAAAACTTCATTTACAGAGCAGATTAACGTGATTTTGGACGTCTGCAGTGTCGAGGTTACTACAGTCAGGCTGTCTGTGTTTAACATTCAGAGCCTGAACTGAATCAACACGTGTCAAATTAAATCCAGTTTGTTGAACAAACCAAAGCCAGGAACGATACCTATCGAGTCATTTAGTAAAAGCCTGCCGTGTGTTAATATTCTTTGTACTTGCAGCCCTAAAATAAGCAGATAATGAACTGATTGGTAATTTGTAGTACTTTAGGGGAAAATAGTGAATATCTGTCAAACTCCAGCTAACAATGAAACAGACACATGAAGAATAAAGCTTCTAATAAAAGGTGAATAATTCATTAATATTCATGATATAAATATTAATGCTCCTCTTAGAGTTGCTCATTTTCAGGAAGTATTTTTAGAGAAATTTCAGATTGTCTGTTTTCTTTTCTTTGCACATTAAAGTTGAAGCATTTTATTCATATCCTGCATGAAACTGTACTTTTGTTCTTACACCTTTTAAGCCTTCATGTCACCGTGTGTCTCCTTCATTGCTGTAATGTGCTGCACATATAAATGTACCTTTTGTGTTTTCTGTCGCACTGAACTGAGTATTTTCACAAAACAAGACTTGAGGATGTAACATTTGGCTGCACACAGAGGGATGTTTCCATCAAAATAATAAAGCAGCAGCAGCTTGAATGTGTCACCAATAACCAGCTGAGTCACGTTCGTCTGCTGTTGGAATGAAACCCTGCAGCTCCTGCAGGTTAATCTGCCCGGCGACAGCGGTCACATGATCCAAACTAAATGAAATATTTCTGTTGATTGCTCTGAAAGTTTTCTCTTTTTGGGACGTCTGAACATGAATATACGTCTGTGTGTGTGTGTTAACATCTGCGCTACGAACACTGTTCATCTAAAATACTTTACAGATACTTTAAACTGACGTCAGTGTTGAATGAACTCCATCTTTAGTGCAATTAGTTAACATGCTCGGAGCATCAAGTCCTGCGACCGCAGCTGTTTAACAGGCATGCTCTTAATATTTCCAAGCTAAATCTCAGAGTGAGGTCCGGTTTCTGCACACGAGAGAAGTCCTGGAAGAGAACTTTTCCACAGCAACCAGAGAGGCTCTTCAGTTTGCCCTCGTGGCTGAAACTAGTACGTTTCGAAGTGAAGGAGGTGTTTGACAGACAGGAGGTGCATGATGGGAACAGTCGCTGCACCGGTTACATCTCAGGACAGAAACATGTCAGCAGGTCAGAACAAACTCAGCTCTTTAAACCGACTGAACCCAACCAACGTCCAACCTGCAGACTTCACACTGAACCTGAACTTAATGAGAACGCCCAACACACTCACTACAAATTCGTCTAAATGTTGCTCAGATTTTCATTGAATTCCATGAAAATGCTGCTACTGTATGAATCTAGTCCCACTGTTGGTCAGACAAGCATCAGGCGGCGCTAACTTGGTGCTATTTAACTCTGCAAACCCCAAAACGTACAAATTCAAAAGACGTCATCTTGAAAAAGATCACCCACATGACTCTATTTAACTGTAAAAACATAAAGAACAATCAGATTTGAACAAAATCTGAGCTTCAAATCATGACATTCCATCAAATTTACTGTATTCTACGTCTCATTTAAAATTTGGCATAAATAAGATGTTTGCTTTAACCAGATTCTGTTAAAACAAAAAAATTCTTCCCTCTTTCGCTCAACTGATTCTCCAGGACTGACTCAGCTGTGACCAAAATTCAGAGCGTATACCGGTGAACTGTAGGCAGTGTTTCCACAGAGTAGAGAGGCGGGAAGCTAATTATAAATGTCTACAGTTAAACATGTGAAGCCCCCATTTTTATTCCAGTGTTGGTAAAACCTGGACACATATTTCTGTTCATTTCTGGGATTCTAACTGGATCAGTTTTGAGTTATTTCAATCAAGTTTTAAGTCATTTTGGACGGGTTTTTAAAATTAAATGTAATTAATTGTGAACATGTTAAGTCATTTGGTACAGCTAATTTTATTTTCAACTAATTTTGAGTCATATTAGACAAATGTTTAGTCATTTAAAATACTTCATATAATTTTGGGCAGATTTTTGTCATTTTTTACTTTTTTTTTTTAATTTAATTTTGGGAACAGCATATTTTCTCTTCAGCATTTATCCAGCTGTTAACGTGAACTCAAACTGTCCCAAAGACTTCTGCTGTAATATCCTGAGGAGTCTGAGAGAGAACATTCAAACCATCTGACCTGTGGTGTCTCTCTGGTGACGACACACCAGCTTTTTGTTCCCAACAACACGACTGTCGCTCTCCACCTGCCCTACTTTCCAGATTTGTCTCCCTGTGGCTTCTTTTTCCCCCAAAAAGAAATTTCAGTTTAAGTGTATCTGCCTGGACTCAGCTGAAGAGACTCAGCTCATCACAGGTGGAGCCTGACGTGTTTCCAGAACATGACATCCAGGGAACATCAGTAGTGCTGCAGGAGCTCTGGGAGCAGAGCATCACTGCACAAGGAGACGCTTCAACAGGGATGGAGGTTACACTGAAATCTGGTTTTTGATGTTTATGTCTCTGAGCTTTTTGGTCACATCTCACATGTTTGTCTCATGAAACTGATTTTAGGATGTCCTGAAAGACATTTCCTTCAGCTCCGTCCTGATGACTCAGTTAACTTCATACAGTTTGGTTCAGTGTGTTACAGTCTGGAGGGAGGACTCGTGGATTCAGCCTCACACTCTGTCAACCTGCAGGGCAACAAGGCAACGTGTTGGGTGACCAGGACAGGCAACGGAGGGTGAGCTGCCTTAGCAGCGCCGCTGCTTCCATCAGCGAATGAAAGGATTTGATATGACTCAACAAATCAAAGGTCGACTTGCTGGCTTTTCTCTGAGCTTTTAGCACTCTGACTTGGGACTGAAATCGTTGCTCAGGTTGCCCAACCGGTTGCCCAACCGGTTGCCTCGTTGAACATAAGAGAACATTAAAGCTCAGACAGCCGCGCGGTGGGTCAGACTTTCTGTCTGAGACGATGCTGAACAAACAGAAGCAGGAAGACTTGTTGTCTGATGCGGTCACATGATGCAGTTTGTTTTATTGCTGACTGTCTGAACTCTGGAGGCTCCGCCCACACATCCCTCCGCCTTCCTCTTCTCTGGATTTTAATGGAAACAACTTGTTGACTTAGAGATCCGATCCAGGTGATGGTTTGCGGAAATGATGTAAATGGACGTCCGACTGAACTAAGAAGCTTCGTGACGAAGAGCCTTGACCGACTGCCGCGACCAGGTGAGTCATGTGACCGGAGGACAGGTCACGTGTTGTAGAACCAGCGTAAGACTTCAAAACTGGATTTCAAAGCCCAAACACAGAGCAGCTGTTAATCAATCTTCTGATTTTTTTTATTCACTTATGGTTGTTTGCTTTAGAGAAAATCTAATTTAGGCAAAGGAAAATTTAAAAATGTAAAACTAGAGATGATGAACCACAGGACCACAGGACCGGCAGATTTAAACTAAAGTTTGAATCCAGTGTTCTTCACATTGACTGAAGTGAACTCCTGTCACATAGAGTTTTATATAAAACCAGTCAGTCTGATGGGGTTTCTCCATTTTGGACAAATCTTGTCATTTTGGACAATTTTCCATCCAGCTGATTCTTTATCTACATTAACTTTATTATATTCACTGAATCCAGAGTTTTATCTTCATACTATGAATATTTTCTGTGTTACAGGCCTTTGGTGCGCATAGGACTGGGTACAAATTTCACACGTCTTTTTGGTGAATTATCTGAATTTTTTAAGACGTTTTTCTTGTTCTAGTCATTTTATGTGTCATCGTAGTCGTTTTGATACTTATACTACATTTAGTCTTTAGACTGTGACACCTGGATGGATGTAAAACTGGTAGAAGCTTTTTTTAACAGAACTCAGATGTGTTCTTCCTCCTGAAATGGCATTGATGCAGTTCTGAGGCTCAGAAATGATAGAAAAGTCCACTAAAGTGATAAATCTGGAGCCTCCTCTCTGGACTTCAAGGACCTGGAACTCTGGAATATTCACCGTATGAAGGTAGAACTCTGCTTCATTGCATATACTGAAGTTATTGTAGATAAAACAAATGTGCTGATTGTGCGGAGGTCGGGGGACACTTCCCTGTTCTTGGTCACATGACTTTCACCTCGCAGCTGGCAGCGGTCCGCTGACGCTCATGACGACACGTCCAACACAGAAACACTGATCTTCAGCCTCTGACAGCCAATCGGATTTGGGTCCCGGTGACATTCAGGTAGTGTTTCCATGACGACGGAGCTTTATGGCTGCTTGTTCCACCTGTCCACAGGCCCCGCCCCTTTGATGACACAACTATCCAACATGGAGTCCAGGTGAGGAGTGGTGTCGGCGAGTGGCAGGTCGTCTCCAGAACAGAAACATCACCAACAAAGAAAAAAGTGGCTGAAGTGTTAGGAACCGAAGAGTGAGCGATGAGTTCAGTGAGTTTTATAAAAAAGGACATCACTACGAAAAAATGCATCAGCCGGTTTAAAATCTGCAGCGCTTCAATATAAAGTGCTTCATTACATTGTTACGTTTTTACAGTTTCTTATTAAAATATCGTTTTCCCTGGAGTGAAACCATAGTAAACATGTTACACGTTGGTAAAAATAAACATTTGGAATGTCTCTTTTTTAAGAAGTCCCATTGGCTGATTTTGGTCAAGCTGAACTCGTCCCCGGAGCCTGAAACAGGAAGACGCCCACAAGGTTAACAACGTTCATCATCGGCAAACACGACAGCTGGTTACACAGAGGTGGAGCTGAGAGCAGAGCATCATGGGAGATGAGTTGGTGGCGTCACAGCAAGATGTTAGCAGCACTGAGGTCTGGAGTTACTTACGTCTTGGTGCAGCATCTGACCCACCTGTGGCAGGTGGGCAGCTCCTGACAAACTACACAATCACTAATGTCACTGAACTGTTGTGTGTTTGGATTGTGTTGTGACAGGAAACTCTCACGTGGCCCAAAATGACTACACTTTTGGGTTTGCAGTCGTTTTGTGTCTCTTTGCGGTTGCTTTGTGTGTCTTTGAGGTAGTTTTGTGTCCCTTTGCAGTCAGTGTTTGTGTTGTTGAGGTTATTTTGTAGTCTTTGTTGTCATTTTACGGCTTTCTGTAGTCATCACTTTGTAGTTGTTTTGCGGCTCTTTGCAGTCATTTTGCATCTCTATGTAGTTGTTCTTTGTCTCGTTGTTTAATGCCTCTCATCGTATCGGGACTCTTTGTAGTTGATTTGTGTCTCTTTGTCATTTTTTGATTGTTCTGCATGTCAATGAGGTCATTTTCTGTCTCTTTTCCCTTCACAGTCATTATTTGTGTGTTCTGGTCATTTTTGTCTTTGTTGTCATTTTGCAGCTCTTTGCAGTCATTTTGTGTCTCTGTAGTTTGTTTAGCAGATGTGAAAAGTATTGTAATTTAACCTCTCCAAACACTGGAAATATCTAAAACGTGTTTGGTTCTACTGGTTCTACTGTGACCTCAGGACATAGAGCGAGTATCCATGCAGAAGCTCAGACTCAGCAGATCAAACTCTCACAAAGCAGAGTTTAATGTTGTAGCAACAAGATCCACAACATGGACGTTCTTTGACTTCATGCACATTTTTAATGAGTCTCTGATTGAATAAGAGCAACGCAGCAGCAAGAGATGGAAGACTGACTGAATTTAAACCAGCCTGTGAATCCACCTGGAGTCATCAGCATGCTGCTAATGATCAGCCTGTTTCACTGATCAATATGGCAGGGAGTGAATCTCATGGAGTGGACATTTTAAATCCAATCTGCTGAAGAATCGTCCCTAAAGAAACGCTGCTACAGTTTGTTATCTGCTGAGTCCTGAAAGCACGACGGTGACAAAAGAAGGTCAAACAGAAAAACACTCAAGCGGAGCTGCAGAGAAACACGTTTATAAAAACCCTTCAAATATAAAAAATACAAAAGTAAAAAATATATTAATCACAAACAGAAATTTGATGAGTTAAGTCCCAGCCGCCATGATGGTGATGATGGTGATGATGATGAGGATGAGGATGATGATGATGATGAGGATGAGTCGTGTTAGCATGCATCAGTGTTCATCCAATCAGCATGCTCGGTTTAGCATGTCTCTTAGCATGCATCAGTCAGCACGTGTGTGTGTTAGCACATTGGTTAGCACGTTTGTTAGCACGTCCGTTAGCACGTGGCGTTGACGGCGGCTGATTTGGCAGAGGGGGCGGAGCTTGGCGTGTGCAGCAGGCTGACGAACAGGAAGAGGGTGGAGGTGGGCAGGTAGAAGCAAAGGAAGAGGACGACGTCCTCGCTGAGACAGAGGACGAAGTCGCTCTGCTCCGTCAGCACCCAGTCCACCAGCACCCCCACCAGCAGGTAGTACACCTGGAACTCCTGAAGCTCCTCCCACTCCCCGCCCCAGTCCGGCCCCACCTCCTCAAATGAGCTCCTCCGCCTGGCCACGCCCCCTCCTCCTCCTCCGTCGTCACTCACCATGGGCTTCATCTCCGCCCCTTCCGACACCGCCTCCTTGACCCGGCTCCGCCCACGCTCCACGGCACGCTCCAACCGCCGACTGCTCTCCACAAACTCCTGCAGGAGCAGAGCGTAGAGGGGCGGGTCATCAGGTGATGGCCGTTAACAAACAGAACACTGAGAATTTTTCAGGTCCTTTATAGACAGACCAACCAGATTGAGCTTCCTGAAGGAACTTGATGGAAACTCATGATGGAACCTGAACCTGATGGATCCTGCAGGAACCTGGTGAAAACTGACTCTACCTGATACAATTTGGTGAAACCTTAAGGTACCTGATGGAACTGTGATGGATCTTGAAAGAACCTGGTGGTACCTGACTGAACCTGGAATCTGGTGGAACCTGATTAAACCTGATGTAATGTGGTGGAAGCTGAAGGTACTTGGACGGAAACTGATGGATCTTGAGCAAACTTTGATGAACCCTAGTAGAACCTGATCAAACCTGAAGGTACCTGATGTAAAGTGGTGGATCTTGAAAGAAGCTGGTGGAACCTCAAGATGTCTGATGGAAGTTATTGGATTTTAAAAGAACCAGGTGGAACTGGGTAAAACGTGAAGACATCTGACTTACAACTGGTGGAACCTGATTAAACCTGGTGGAACCTGAAATTACCTGGAAAAAATTCATGGATCTTTAAGAAAAATGATGGAACCTAATGGAACCTGAAGACCTTTGTTGTGTCCTGCTGGTGAAACCGTCACCTCACAGGTTTTGGTCATTTGTCCCACTGATTTGTAGTGAAAAGATAAAGTGGGCGGGTCTTATCTGATACAAGCCTATCAGCAAGCAGACAGGGAATTGATTAGTAGATTGACACTGACTAATTTTTTCTTTTAAAACATTTGCTGTTTCCAGTTTGTCATACATGATAGTAAGTTGGGTTTGGACCACTGGTCAAACAGCACAGAACATCTGAAGACGCTCCTGCTGGAACGTGGGGACTCACCATCAGAGCTTTGTCCATGAAGAACTCCTTCCCTGGAGTGCCGTCGTTGTACTTGGTGTCGATGGCGAAGCAGAGGAAGAGGACGTCCACCACGATCTCAAAGATGGACAGGAAGCAGTGAGCCACCAGGAAGGAGAAGAGACACACAATGATGAGCGGCAGCAGCCACTCGGCGTAATCCCGCTGGTAGTTCAGAAGGAGGACACCGGCGAATGCTGTCGACGTCACGATCAGGATCTGAAGACACGAGGGAAAACAAACACTGACGGTTCAAATAAGTGGGAGAAACCGCTGGTGGTTATTCTTATTTCAGTGTAAATATCAAAGAAAGTCCTGATCTCATTTAGATCAGCGGTCCATGGGAAGCAGTCTGCACTTATGTAACGCTTCTCTACCTTAATGTTACTCAAGTGCTTTACAATGTTTTCTCATTCACACACATTCATACACCAATGGCGACAGAGCTACCATGCAAGGCGCTGCCTGACATTAGCAGCAACTTCGGGTTCAGTGTCTTGCCCAAGGGGCAGGAGATCGAACCACCAACCTTGTGATCAAAGGACAATCGCCCTACCAGCTGAGTCACAGCTGCCCTTAGTCAATGACCTTTGCCAAGCGAGGACCTACAGATGTACCCGATAAAGGAAACCCTTTAGCGATCAGTACCATCAAGAATCTATGCGTGGTTCTTTGTTTATGTTGACTGCAGGTGTCACAAATTAAAATTTATTCCTATTAAATGCTGTATTTAAAGCAATAATTTAGTAACTGTTACTTAAAATTGAGTACACGAGACATTTGTCCTGTGCTGATACTGACATTGATGCTTTAAGCCACAGACTAACAGGATGTGGAAACTCCTACACTCATCACTATGACATATAGCTGCTAGTCCTAGTTGATCCCAGCTTGTTTTAACTCATGTGTGCTGGCTGGAGGTGATTAAGCTTCACAAAAGACAGTGTCATGGTGGCCCTTTAGTAGTTAAACCCCCATAATGCTCTCTGTTAGCGAACATGACCTGCTGGTAGTCAGAGTGACTGTGTTCTGGGGTTGCTACAGTATTGAACAGTAAAGGGCTCCACCTGGTGGAATAACTGTGTATTACACAGTGACTGTCTGACCAACATTATGTGTCTGCAGCAGGGGAGGCTGTACTTTCAGGACTACACTTCTAGGATCGTTTTCACAACAACCACGCCTCCTGAATTTGGTGGTCGTGATAGTGCGGCCACATCCCACCCAGAGTACTGTTTTCTGTCCATTAACTTATAGTTTTAAAAGTTTATTCCACCAAAATAAAATTCAGTGTTGTTTCCTACAGACACGCTTCTCAATTGTAGGAAGAATTAAAATGCTCTGCAGGGACGTTGTGACCAGTCAGTGACTCAACTATTCTCCTATAGAGAAACACTGCTGCCTCACCTTCCCCAGGAAGAGCACGAAGTCTCCGACGGCATTGATTGTGGCGACGCGCAGAGCGTTTTCCACCAGGATTACGAAGGCGTCGCGTGCAGATGTGCAGAAACTGGTGCTGTTGATGGCTGTGGCTGCATATGCATTCTGGGAAACAAAAGACAGACGGTGGTAAGACCAAAATTACATACAAGATGAGAGACAAGAAGAGGGCCGACTGTCACCTGATTGAGATAGTTGAGGCACTTCTCCAAACACCACAGACAGCAGATACAAGTTTTCAGCAGACAGCGAGCGCACGCGTTCTCCTGAGAAAACACAAAATCATGATATGAGATCAGAAATAAAGTCACTGTTTGTTTTCTCACTAAACAGCAAACAGAAGAAAAACAAAACGAGGGAAGAATTCTGAAACCAGCAGCGTTTAACCATCTGAACCCCAAATCCTAAAGGTGGGTTCAAAAGTGGTGTTACTTAAAAAAAAAAAAAAAAGAAAGAAAAGTAAACATCATTAAAATGACACTATTATCAACCAGAATTAACGAAACAGAATTATTTTAAATTGTCTGATGGTCCTTGAATGTATTACAAATGGCATTATACTGGGAAAGTGAACCAAACCTGAGCTGAAAATTGTGATCTCAAAATCACCAATTTGCTGTAAGCAAATCAGTGTTTCCAGAGAACAGAGTCGACGACAAGAGAGACTGAGAGGAAACTCAAGAAACAAGACAAAGCAAGAAAAGGAGACAAATTGAAAAAATGAAGCACAAAACAACAGAAGGGAAACAAAATAGGACGAAAAAGTGACAAAATGACCACAAAGAGATACGAAATGACAAAAACTACCACAAAATGACACAAAAAAAAGAACAAAACGAGACACAAAAATGTCAACAACGAGACAAAACGGCACAAAACAAAAACATTTTGACAAAACTGTCTCACAGAGTTTGTAGAGTTTGTGTAAACATGTAAGTAGTTAACTGCTTCTACTGTTGGTAACACTCGGAAAACTGTTGGACATGTTGATTCCAGGGCTGCAAAGACCTTTGAAAGGTTGAAAACCCCCCATTTCTGTCTGTTTTTACAGTTTCTGGCTGATAAATTGTGTTATTTTAGAGATTATTTTAAAGACAACACGCCTTTCAAATCTGCCAGTAAGATTCAGGAGACTAAAGGAAGTTCTTCGTACCTTTCCTTTGAGCTGGTTGTGGATGTACATGAGGATGAGTCTGGGAATCTTGACCAGTGTGATGATGAAGGATCCCTTAGCCACGGTGCCCAGGTGGTACCGGACCAGCCGCAGGACTGAGGACAGGATTGGGGTCACCGGGAGTCGGTTCTTGTCCCTGAAACACAAAGTCATATGACCTGTCAGCAGACATCCAGCAGAAGCTTCAGTAAAACGAAGGTGGAGGCTCGATGTCCACATCTGTCCAGACTCGCATAAAACAGGGAGGTAAGAATTGTTCAGAGTCTTTTTTTTTTCTGCATGTATGATTCCAGTGAATAATCTGCAGGGACAAACACATCATCTTCCCTTCAGGATGCTGGATGTTTCTGCAAAGAAGCTACAGATTCTAAAAGCTTCGCACTCGTCTTTAACTTAACACAGAACATCATCACAGCTTCAAGGTGGACTCCAGAGTTGCACCATACTGGAAAATGGAATTGGACTGGATTTTTTAGCAGATGACTTGAATAACTCTGTCTATAAGTATCAATTATTCTAAAATGACTTTGTAGGGAAGTGCATCTGCAGAGAAAATAAAAAAATATTTTGAAAAGCAGTTTGAAATCTTCTTCTTATGGTGTAACTCTGACAAAAACCATTTGAATTAGTTTTAATCTTTGGATGTCATGTAGGCTCCAGCCCTCCCACGACCCCGGTGAGGGCGAAGCGGTGTGTAGAGAATGGATGGATGTCATTCAGATCTTTGTGCTGATGATTTAAATGATCAAACTAAGACCTGCAGACAGAACCTGTTTCTGTTCGGCATCATCTTTTCTGTAGCTGAAATATTTACATACAGCTGACAGAGTCTGCACCATTATGGACAGAATCACTCCAGGAACCGTCCCTGTAGAACCTCAGCGCTGCTTTCAGCTCAAAACAGAGTTCCTGTTCCAGAGTAAGTGTTTGTGAGCGACCCTGAAAAACTGCTGTGTGGGTCTGAACTCAGAGAGGACAACATGTTCAGGAGCAGCCTTCACCTCTCTAACATCAGCACTAACAACGTAAAGTTCTCTATATATACATGGAAGTGGAGCTATGTTGTTTTAGTCACTGAGTTAATGCCGAAGCTGTTGCAAACAGAAAGAATGAAAGGACCAAAGAAGTCACCACCTCCTGCAGCAGCAAAACACTTCACGTGAATATTTGTGCCAAAGCTGAAGACATGTTCTCAGGCCTTTGATAAACATTGTGTTCAAGAGAATGGCACAAATAACAAAAGATATAAAAAGCCTCCACCCTCAGCTGTCACTAGCATGTGTTGTCAGATTTTAAACTGAACAAATGACAAAAAACTGGAAAATGTGATGTTTCAATGATGAGTGAGTTCGACTCATTTGCAAGATGGATTAACCCCTAAACATAAAACACAGGATAGAAAAGGTCGTCTGACACTAGAGCCTGTGTGTGCCTTTATGGCTCATAGTGACCTGGCTCACTAAAACACAAACCTCAGCTGAATCGAAGATGTTTTGAGCATTGAGGGGATGCAGGTGTAACATACAAGAATAACATACGGACTCTTTTGTATGAGTGAGGAGACAGAGGATGCTCTCTTATGGGTGAGAGGTAGACGGTGTGGACGCAGGTGCAAGCCGAGGGATAGTGTAGTCGTAAAAATAATTAGCCACGATTAGATCACACACTCTCAGATGTGAATAAATTCAAACATAATGGTGGCAGAGATGTCTTGATTGGGCTGTGATTTCACAGGAGGAGAAGTTGCAAAGAACATAAGACGTTGTAATGCATTGTTTAGACGGTTAAATCTCCAGATTTGCTCGTGTATATTCCTGCAACTTCTGTATTGAATAAACATTATTCACAACAGACTCTGAAAGCTGTTTAAAGACAATTTCTCTCGGTAACTTTTGAAAACACCAGCAGCTGATCAAGAGGAGGTTTTGTTGACTAAGTGTTGGACGAAGCTGCCTGACCGTCACTGTTGGCGGTCTGAGTCACGACCTGTGCAGGCGTGTGATGAGGCGGGAAGGCGTGTGGACTCACCTGGTGAAGTAATACGTGACCACGGCTCCAGCCACAGTCATCTGCTGACAGGCCAGGATGAACTCGCTGATCCAGACCAGACCCACAGCGTGGTACCAGGTCAGGTACTGCAGAGGACCCGTCAGCCGGAACTCCGTCAGCCCCGTCTCCTCGTTCTGGACCGGGTTACCTGCAAATCCGCACGGACCAGGACCAGTATCCAGAGGGGACAGAGAAACAAAGCAGAACATCAGATGATCAAACAAAATAAATAAATAGTGACTGCAAGAAAGAAACCTGAGCTGATTTCAGCTGCAACAGCAGCTCAAAGAACAACTCAGCTGTGGAGTTTCATTTCATAAAAAAGACAAAAAGAAGGAAAACTGTTTGTTGTTGTTTCTCGTTAGCGTTTGTTGTTGCCGTTTGCTGGCGTTTGCTGGTTTTGTTTGTGTGTATTGGTGGTGTTAGTTGCTGGTGATTGTGGGGGTGTTACTGTTGCTGTTTGTTGGTTGTGTTTGTGTGTGTTGGTCGTATTTGTTGGTGTTGTTTGTTGGTGTTTGTTGGCTTTTGTGTTGCTGAGAGTGGCTGAGGGCAGCGACTGACCGGTGGTTCCCAGGAACAGCAGCACCAGGATCCAGTAGATCCAGAAGAGCAGCAGGGCGAGGAAGGTGACGAAGGGCTGCAGGGTGAGCAGCGGCAGGTGGATGAAGACTTTTCCGGCCACGTGGAACAGAGCGATGGTGAGAGCGACTCGTTTCCTCATGAACAGCATCAGCAGCAGCAGGATGATCTGCACACAGACACACACTCAGTCCTGCTCCCAACAACAAAGCACCACAAACCACGCAGAGACACCTACGGTGAAGACGGTGGCGGCGACGGCGTAGACGAGCAGCGCCTGGCCGCTGTCCCGGCTGACCTCCACCTCCTCCTTCCCCTCCTTCGGCACCTTGGTGGACGTGTCGTTGCCGTAGAGCCGGTGGTCGATGTAGAGCCACCAGAGGACGCTGGTCCCCGCTGAGACAAACAACACAACACCGTGAACACAACACCAACACACAGCAGAGGTCACAGCTCAGACTATCAGAAAGTAGGCTCACCGAGGGATCCAAGGACGACCAGCGAGGTGAGGATCCAGACGAGGACGGCGGAGATGTACCGGATGATCACCATGAGGATCATCGAGAGCACTGAAAGACAAAAAAAGACGCTGATCCTGCAGTCTGACAGCTCCGATCTCTCAGTTTAACTTTTTGGACTCATTGTTCGTCACTGTGGGTTTAATTTTAAATCTAATATTAGGTATGTATGCATATATAGTGTATGTACAGAGTTTAACAAATGCATCCAGCATCATGAAGCGCTTTAATGCCTCAGCTCTCCACGTTTCACCATTTTGAACAGGAATGAGGAATTTCAAACTGGATTCACCTTTTCATATCTGAGCCGGTTCACTGGGCGTCTCTGAGAAGTCGGAAATTAATCAAGCCTAACATTTAACGACTAAAACTTATTTTTCTGATCAGGAATGCAGGTAACTAACTATAATTTGACTTCTTAGTCAAGAAATAATGTGTTTTACTGTTTTTCTGTTTTTTTATAAAACAGTAAATCTGAAAATTCAAAACTCGTAACAATAATAATTATATTTTAGCATTAAAAATATCATTTGGGTCAAAGAGCTTCTACATACTGGTGTATTAACCATTACAGAAACATGAGAAATGATCTAGGTCATTACCAATGCTGTTAATTTAGGGCGGCATAAACCTGACATTGGGTGGACGTCTGATACACTTGTTAAGCTCTGACTACGTATATGTTTATATATATATTAGTGATTAATCTGAGAAAACATTCAACATTTATAAGTAGAGAGAGAGATATAATATAAATGCACATCTATGCAAACAGCAGAACCATGACTAGAAGTAAAAAGAACTCAAAATGTCATCTGTGCAGCATGACACAGGCAGAATGACACAAATCTGAAATAAACTGATTATCTATTTCTGAATTTCAGTTTCCACAGTTCTTACCAACACTGGAAAAAACGGAGGCTCCACGAACTACAGACATCTAACTATTTTATTTACAGCCTCTACAAACTGAGCCCATTTTGTTTCCTTTCTGTTGTTTGTTGTCTCTTTTTTCTTATTGTGTTTCTGATTCGTGACATTTCACTTCTCTGTCTCTTTGTGCTTCTTTTGTCTCATCCTTGTAATTTTTGCGTCTCCCTACTGTTATCTGGCGTCTTGTTTTTCTTGCTTTCCGTCTCCTATCTGGACTTTTTGTCTAATTCCTGTCGGTTTACTTTTTGTTATTGTTGATTTGTGTCTAGTTTTTCTCATTTCGTGTCTCATTTTTCTTGTTTGTGTCTCTTTCAGAAAGTTTGTCTCGTTTAGTTTTCTGTGCCGTTGGTGGGATTTTGTGTCTCATGGGGATAGTTTTCTGTCCTCTGTTTCATTTTGTGTCTCTTTGTGTCATTTTGTGTCTCTTTGTGGTCGAGTTCAACTAATAAAATAAGGAACGGTGCTGTTTTTAGCTGCACTCTGAAACTCTGGATTTCTGTCACCGGACTGTTGGTCAGAGCTGAGTCCGTCATGGAGAATCAGTTGTGCTGTGATGCGCAGAATTTGGGGGTTTTCTCAGAATTTGATAAGAATATACGGTTTATTTTTGGTGACTTTTAAAATGAAACATAAAATAAAATGCTTTTGATGAAGTGGAGCTCAGATTTGGTTAATTTTCTCGGCACAAACACGCATCACTGATGAGACGTTCATGAGCAGTCTGATAAATGGTGTCCCGTGGGTAATTTTTTTTGCAACATGTAACTTGATAGATAACTTGTCAGAACCTGCTGGGAGGTGTTTGGGTTCAGCGGGTAAAAGGATTTAACCTCAGCGTTCTGGTTCGTACCGAGAGCGAGGACACACAGGCCGATGATGATCTCTTTACTGGCGGCAACGCCGGCGATCAGTCGGTGCAGAACGCTGTTGTCACCCACAAACGTCACCACGGCCTCCGCAAACCTGGCGTAGCAGGAGACGTCGACCGGCGTGCAGCGATTAAACACCGGCAGCGGTTTGCTGAGGACAGACAGAGGGGAGGTCAGCGGCAGAACAAGGAGAAGCAGAGGCAGGAGGAAGAGCTGCACGTACCTTGGAGGAACTGGAAGTTTGGGACATTTAGTGAATCTCTCAGGGAGACCAGGATATTTATGACCTGCCAACTCATAGGAACACAGCTCAGAGCCTGCAAGACAAAACACAGGGACCAACTTCATCATCATCACCATCACCATCATCATGAAACTATTCAGGTGTCACAGATAAGCTGGTCCCTCTGTGGGAATCAGTGACAGAGTATTTAGGTGCTTTAAATGAGTCACTTTTTAGGTGTAGCACACAAACCTGTCCCTCTGTGTAAATCAGGTTTAGGTGGAACAGTTTAAGTGTTTCGGTTGTGTAAGTCAGGGACAGACTGTTCAGGTGTAACAGCTAAACTGGTCCCTCTATGTGAATCAGGGACAGACTGTTCAGGTGTAACAGCTAAACTGGTCCCTCTCTGTGCGATTCTGTGACAGTGGTTCCTTTCATAACCTACATGAGGAGCTGCGTGGTGCTGATTGAATGTCTGCTGTCACGTTTCAACACGTTTCTGTCTCTAACAAACAGTGAGTGCTCTGAGTTGCAGAGCAGCCATGATGGCGGACAAATGGAGCCGAGTGGCACCGACGATACGACCCATGTTAATGCAGCCTTTGTTACTGTACTGTGTGTGTGTGTGCGTTCAGTGCTGTGTGTTGTTGGTGTGTTTGCTGTGCAGACATTCGTCATCGCCGTGACGTGACGGTGATCGACCGTCCAACTGCTGACATCACTGCTTCCTCCAGAACCAACCTAAATGTGTGGAGTTCAGTGTTTGTGAGGACCTTCAGTCACACGGTTTGGACACACCTTCTCATTCAGTGCTTGTTATTTATTTGAATTATTTTCTACATTTTAGGTTAATACTGAAGATATCAAAACTATGAAAGAACACATATGGAATTATGCAGTAAGAATGGGCGCCCCTATATCTCACCCAGCTGAACAAGGCTGTGGTTCCCCGATGCAGCGGTTGTGGGTTTGACTCCTGCTCATGACCCTTTGCTGCAGGTCTCTCCCTATTCTTCTCCCCCTTTCCTGTCTATCTCTACTGCTCTGTGGTCCAACTCATTCCAAACCATCTCAGCTGGGTTTAGGGCGGGTGACTCTGGTGCAGCACTCCATCACTTTGTTTCTTGGTCAAACAGCCCTTACAGAGCCTGGAGGTGTGTGTTGGGCTCATTGTCTGGTTGGAAAACTAATGATGGTTCCAGTAAGCACAAACCAGATGGGATGGCACGGCGCTGCAGAATGCTGTGGTAGCCATGCTGGTTAATGTGTCTTGAATTTGAATAAATCACCAACAGTGTCACCAGCAAAGCACCATCACACCACCACAGCTCCTCCTCCAGGCCTCACGGTGGAACCACACATGCAGAAACCATCGCTCACCTTCTCTGGTCTCACACAGACACGGCGGTCGGAACCAAAAATCTCAAATCTGGACT
>NW_007579404.1:60930-62830 GCF_000690725.1 Stegastes partitus | reverse complement strand
GGAACATCTGGAAACTGCAATTTCTGTCAATCAGCAGATGTTCGGCCAGTGAGGAGTTTTTGGTCCAAATTAATTTAAACTATTATTATTTATCCTTTAGGCGATGCTCTGACTTCAGCTGAAGATTATTTTCGGTCTGACTTTGGTGCAGATTTGACCGTGAGCATAAACGCAGCACAACATCAAGTAAAAGCAGCACAATGTTAGTTTAATAGTGAAAAAATATTTTGTCCCTAAAATCAATGAATCAGAATATTATTGATCATCATTTTGTCCGTTATGCCCTCATCAGCTGTACATGAACATTTCAGCTACAGAACCATAACGTGGACCAGGAACTGGTTCTGTTTGCAGTCGTCAGTGACTCAGAAGCAACAAAGATAAAGAGAAAAACTAATTCAGATGTTTTTGTCAAAGTTACACCAAAGGAGAAAGATTCCAAACTGTGTTTATTATTTATAAACGGAGTCATTCAATTCATCTGCTGAACATTCCTGGATTTTTTTCAATATATTTCACAGACAAACCAAATATTGCAGCATCAGTGTATTTTAGTAATGGTGCTGCTTTAAGGCAGAAGTCGAAGGAATCAAAACAACAAAAACTTTCCAGTCTGAGAGAAAAAATCTTTTTTGTTCTTCCCCGATGAGGTGGTTTGATGCTGTTTTAATCACACAGTGTTTTGGACCAAACGAGACATCAGAAGACTTTTCATGTTCTTAGACGAGACTTTGAGGAACTGATCTGTAATATTGTGCTTTTTAACTTTACTGTTTATCTAACCGAGCAGAAATGAACAATCAGAAATAGAGTTCTTCAAGTCATCTGCTGAAAATTCCTGATTTTTTTCATATTGAAGAAAAACTAAATATCATCGGGTCAGTATTTTCCAGAACCAGGCAGCTGTACTTCGTATTTTAAGTTTTGTTGCATTTATAATATTACTGGATCGACCACCACAAGTAGATAATTATCAGTTCTCAACATCAGCATCTGTTTGGTGGAGTACAGGACGGCTGCACATACATTCAAAACAGCAAAAGAAGCTTATATAGGCAGCAGAGCTACGGGGTTAGCATCAGAGCTAACACCTGGAAAATCTCCGCTTTCTGATTTCATGTGAAGGCAGCAGCAGTCAAAGCGGTGCCGGCGCTGTGCTGATGTGCTGCCAGCTGCCCACTCTGCCCAGTTCGATAAGACCTGAGTGTTGAGCAGGAGACTCGGAGTAAAAATAGAAGCAGAGATTCAGCAGAGGAGGATGAAAGCTGAGCAGAATGTCAGAATGTGGACGTGGGAGAAACGTGTGACTCGACTCAACAACAAATCCAACAAAGAGTCTGCAGAGACTCAAGCCTACGCCGTGAAACCTCTGCGCTGCAACACTCACTGCTCCTCTCCCACAGCGACGGCAGCCCGACCCTGAGATCACCTCAGACCGGCCTCCTGCAGCCGCTCACATCTGCCTGCAGCTGAACACAATTAATCCATTTCACATCAAAATCTGAAGCAAACAGCAACTTAGAAAAGCTGCAACTTAGGACCTGAGTTATGCAGCACGTCAGCCGACACACAGTTTATTTATTCATCATTACAGTTCTACAGCCCTCACTAACTCTGGGAGACAGTTTTGCCTCCTTTCTGTTGTTTGGTGTCTCGTTTTCTTATTTTTGTGTCAAATTTCTGTCGTTTTGTGTCTCTTTGTGTTCATGCTGTCTCGTATTTGTCGTGCTTTTCCTGGTCGTGTCATTTTGTGTCTCGTTTTCGGTATTTGTGCCTTGTTGTTTTCTGTCTCCTTTGTTTTGTTTCTGTCAATTTGTGTCTCATTTTACTTGTTTTGTCTCCACATACTGTAGATATTTGTCTTTCTCCATGTTTCCAGCCTCTACAGACTTTTCATCAG
>NW_007579404.1:50424-60819 GCF_000690725.1 Stegastes partitus | reverse complement strand
AGAAAGATGTTCCACCATGAGATGAGGAAAGATGCTCCACCATGGTGGATGTATCTCCAACAACCGGCTCCTCTGTTCACCGTTTCTGAGCCGTGCTGCCGTTACTTTATTGATCCAGTAGGTTTTATTTTCCTCTCAGTCTCTCTCGTCGTCTCGTGCCTGCAGTTCACCTGAAAACTCTGAATTTTTCACAGCTGAGTCAGAACTGTTTGGTGCAAACACTTCATTTTTATTGGGTTGTTAAATGAGACATTAAACAGAATGATTTTGGTAAAATATCAAGATCCAGAGCTCCGATTTGTTTAACCGCACCGACAGACCTGAACTTGATATGTTCAAGAACTGAACTAAAATCAGATGATTCATTGCGCTTCTACAGTTTCTGGCAGATGAATGGTGTCATTTTAATGTTTTTTTTAAGGAATCAGGCCTTTCAAAGCTGCCAGCAGGTTTTGGGGTTTGATATTTACCTGCTGCTCCTGAACATTTTTGATGTTGATGAAAATATTATTTCCTTACTGCAATTATTAATTTAAAAAAAAAGTACTTATCTTAATTTAAAATATAAGAAATACAAATTTGAAGTGATTAAAGAACAGCTTTTATGTTGATGGAGTGTCATGGTACTGATCCGTCACGCTTTAAAGATATTACACAACAAATACTGAGGTGAAGCTTTAAAACATCATATCACAAATCACTGTCAGATATTTGGACACTAGCTCTGGGAGACTACCTGTGTGTGTTCTCAGCAGCTGAGGGAATTTATTTCCTGACTGTTCCACATATTTATATTTTTCTACTTTATGTTTTGTTGAAATTTTAAATATGCGAGAAATATTTTGCGGCTCACTGCACACAGGGAAGCCTTTGCACACGTCTCATTTGTTGTGACATTACAGATTTCTCTACACATCTGCATGCTGCAGATTCTCGGTGCTCCACACGTTTCATATTACACATGTTTTTATTACCTCGCTCAGAGTCTTCAGTCATTCTGTGAAAAGTTTTGTGCCAGAAGTGTTTTATGATCAGCATGAGATGAGTCACTGCTCTTAACGTCTGTCGGCATAACTGATGCTGAACTCTCCCACAGGACCCCAAACGCACCGTGTGAGCCACAGTGACACAGTAGAAATACTGCACCTCAGTGTGCAGAACCACATGAATACATACAACCAAACAAGCCAGGAGATACCACAGGAAGTACCGAAAATCTAACCGACACAGTGACAGACACACTGGTAACACACAACAAATATCAGCGCAAAAATACACCGAACATTAGACACTAAAACGCCACCTTAACGAAGTAAAGCTCCCAACGTCACTCATTAAAAAACATTGTTATGCATCAATCAGAGCACCATAATACACCAAAAAGCCTGGATTTATACAAGATTAATCAATTAGTTGTCACCTAAAAATAATAACTACCAACTACTTCAATAATTGATTAATTAGTCGTAGTAGTTTTTAACAAAATTAGTCTAAATTCTGATATTGCAGCTTCTTAAAATGTTTTTTTTTTTTTTCATTTTGGACATTTGTTTGGTAAATTTTGGCAAATTTAAGTCTTTTTGGACATTTTCTTGGACATATTTGCCATTGTGGACATTTTATTTTCTCATTTTAGACATTTGTCTGAGTACAAGTAGGCAAATATTCAGTCATTTTGGAAAGTATTTTTTTCAAATTCAAATACTGAGTCATCAGTCAGTTGAGGTGGTCTGGACATCTGATGCCTCCGGAGAGGCTTCTACCGGAGGTCTTCTGAACACGTCCACCTGGGAGGAGACCCCGGGGCAGACCCAGAACCTGCTGGAGGGATTATATCTCTGGGCTGGCCTGGTAACACCTCAGGATCCCCCAGGAAGAACTGGAAAGCGTCGCCGGGGGGAGGAAAGTCTGGAATGACCTGCCCCACCTACTGCCCCCGCGACCCGACCCCGGATAAGCGGAAGAGGATGGATGGATGGATATTGAGTCACTTTTGACATTTCTTGTCATTTTGGACAAATTTAGTAATTTTGGACATTTTTAGGATTTTTTTAGCAAATCTTGAGTCATTTTGGACAAATTTTAAAGTAATTTTGAGTCATCAGTGTTAACTATTCAGTTTCATTCAGTAGCTGTAACACTTCGGACTGCTGCTCACCAACCGCTGATCACAGATCTGAACTGAATCTTTGACTGAATGTTCATCTATGCTCTTAATCATCTGACTTCTGTGATTGTAGCTTCCTAAATGTAAAGAATTTCTGGTGTCTTCCTCCTCTATGACAGTGAACTGAATATCTTTGGACAAAACAAGACATTTAAGGAAACACTGATCCACATTGTTCTGACCTTTTAGACCAAACAGCTGATGAAATAATCCACAGTGAGAATAACGGTTAGTCGCAGCTTTACACAAAACAAAATCCAGCGTGGCGCATCAAACGACAGCACAGTGAGACGGCGGGCAGGAACCGGCACTACTTACTTCCTGTCGGTGTGGTCGAGGCCGCTCAGCCGGACGCCTTCGATCTGCTCGTTGCGTTGGCCGCAGGTGTTTCCGTAGCTGTCATATCCGAAGACGAGGCGAGCGGCGCCGCCGGTGACGATGGTGAAGCCGCAGATGCTGCCCTGAGGGACAGAAACACAGAAACTATCAACAGGATTTAATACAGGGATGCTCTACGGGGCCACGAGGAAGCTCACTAACACTCGAATATTCACAGTTGAGCTGTGGCCAAACAGAGAAACTGTACGACTGAATTCACATCGACTCTCCAATAAAAACCAGCAGGTTATCAGTGAATTAAATGCTGCACAGAGTGACTCTGCCTCCAGCCTCATCAGCCTAAATGTATGCCAAACCACATAAAGAACCACCAGTAGCAGCAGATTACATCACTGGAACCTCGTGAGCTTCACAGAGCAGCTGCACTGATTCATATCACTTCTGTAAATACATCGACTGCACAAGAACTACTGAGGACTCAAACCAGTCAGCGGCCGTTTCAGATGATCTGCATGTTTAGTTGTTGAGCTGTGAGACACAAACTGCTGGGTGCAACGTTTAAACTCCACTTTTTGAACAAAATGCAGAAACAGAGGTGGTTTTATGCCGGTTTGCACAGAATCAGCATCGGTTTGTGTTCTCTGTGTGTGTGGTTCTGCCTCTGTGTGGCCGGTGTTGGTCTCTTCTTGTGTGTCTTTGTAGGTGACGGTCTCTCTTTGTTGCTGCTTCGTGTCTCTGTTTACATTGGCTTTTCATCTGCTTGTGTTCAATTAGCATCTATTTTAGTCTATTTAATCTATTCCTTGCAGCTCTTTTGTCTGGTTTGTGTCTCTTTGCAGCCGTTTTGCACCTAGCAGTTAATTTGTGTGTCTATACTTTGGGTTTATGTCTGTTTGCTTTGAATCAGCATCTGTTTGTTTGCCTTTTGCGTCTCTTGGTGTTTGATTCTGTCTCTCTGTGGATGATCTGTGTCTCTTTATGGCCTTTTGGTGAGCCTTTGGACCGGTCCAAAGCTGGAAAAACACAGGGGTGTTCACAGATAGTCTGGCAGAAAGGCAGATCGACCAACCGATCCACTGGTGGACCTCGACTCTCCAGACCTGCCTCACAGACTTCTGTCACCTGTCATTGGTCGGTAAAGCTGCGCTGCTCTCCTTTGGTCCGTTTTGATGGTGTTGGATTGTTGAGAGTCCGGCTGCACTCGGCAGTCCAGTGAAAACTCTGGATGTGTTGGATTCTCTCCTCTGGTTCTCGACAGTTTCACAGTTCACATTTTGAAAGCTGCATGTTTCTCTGAAGTCACTGATCGAGCTGACTTATATGATCTGATGTTTAACCTGAGATCATCTGAGAGTTTAACGCTGCATTCAGCAAGAAGCCTCCCTGATATAACGAGCCAGCAGGCAGCAAGACTTTTCCTTTATACCATCTCCACCAGTTTTATGTTCATTTACACGCAGAAAAATACACAAAACAATAAATATAAATACAGAGTTCACAGAGAGATACAGGAAACATGTTCACGGTATTTTAAAAAAAACAACATTAAACCTAAAGTTGTCTCCAGGCTGACGTCAGTATTCGGTGCCATCTCATCTCTTCCGACTGTCTTCTCGTTGTCTTTAGTGACCTTGTGGGATTTTATAGAAAGCTTCTAAAACTTTCACAGTTCTTTAGTTGTTATTTGTTTCTCTGTTCCACACGGCGTCACTAATATTCAGGTTTACAGGTCAGTTCATCACTGACGCCGTTTTATTTTTATATCTAGGTTCTTGTTGTTGACGTATGGTACATTAATATTCTCATTTTTGACTTTTTCTGCATTAATATTTAGATTTTTGACATTTTGGAGGGTTAATATACAGGTTCTGAAGGTCATAGTGTGCTAATACTCAGGTTTCTGATCTTTAGGTGTATTGACATACAGGTTTTTGACTTTTTCTGCATTAATATTAATAGGTTTTGGACATTTGGTGCAATAATATTTAGGTTTTTTGACATTTTGGTGCGCTAATATCCTGGTGTTTGACATTGGGTGCATTCATGTTCAGGTTATGGAAATTTTGATGTGTTAAAGTGTGAATATTTTCAATTTTTTGAGAGGTAATAGCTAGGTTTTTGGCATTTCGGTGCATTAATATTTAGATTTTTGATCTTTTGGTGCATTCATATTAAATTTTTTTTTTCATTTTAGTGTGTTAATATTCAGGTTTTAGACATTTTTATGCACCATTATCCAGGCGTTTGCCAGCTGTTGCCTTCATATTCAGGTTTTTGGCATTTCGATGTGTTAAAATTCAGGTTTTTGATGTTTTTGTGAATTAATATTCAGGATTTGGTTCTTTCAGTGAGTTAACAGCCAGGTTTTTGACATTTGGTACAACATTATTCAGGATTTTGACATTTTGGTGTGTGACTACACCACTGTTTGAAGTTTAATACTGACTATCCAGATTTTGGATGTTTTGGTGCATATGTATTCAGGTTCTTTGGTGCGACATTATCCAGGTTTTAGATGTTTTAGTGAGTTGATATTCAGTCTTTTGGTGTTCTGATGCATTCAGGCTTACAGTGCGCTTGAGATTATTGTCGTGAAAAGCACAAACACATTTAGATCCGTTGTGTGATTCCTTTTGGAAAGGGTCTTGTTTATTTTGCAGCACAACAACGATGCCAAGCACACTGAAAACCTGAACATTGACGCACCGAAACGTCAAAAACCTGGACACTAACGCATTTAAATATCATAAACCTTAATACTGAAACATCAAAACCTCAATAGTAACGCATCAAGACGTCTTAAACCTGAATATTAACGTGCCAAAACGTCAAACACCTGGATATTAACATCAAAATACCAAAAACCTAAATGTTAACACACTGAAGCATCAAAAATCTCAATGTAAATACATAAAAACACCAAAAACCTGGATATTGATGCACCAAAGTCTCCAAAACAAGAACTCTTGATAAAACAGTGACGGACATTCGTGAACATTAGACGCTGTGTGGGACCATATGTGGGAGGCACTACAGGAAGCTTCCTATGACATATCACAAGACCACTAAAAAAACCTGAAGACAGTCGAGCCAAGAGGAATAAAGATCAGCGCAAAGAGACGTCAGGCTGAATGCTGACCTGGAAAACACAACTGGTTCTGAAAGTGTTTTTATGACCGTGTACATGTTTCCTCGTTGCGCCTCAATAAAGACACCGAGAAGTAAATATGTGAGATTATTTTATCTTTGCAAAGACAACAAACCCAAATTGTAGACGAAGACTTGGCCGAATGTCAGTGAATGCAACAACTGAGTGCACGTGAAAGCACCATTCAACTCCAACGTTTATGTAAATGATTCAAACTTATCACAATGTTCTCCTTCACCGATTCAGTTCTGCTGACATGCTTTAGAGGGATCGAACCGCCAACCTTGCAATTAGTGGATAACCCGCTTCACCACCTGAACCTGAAGGTGTAGCAGCAGCCAACCAGCTGAGCAAAACTTGGACATGAACACACCAGCATGACAAAAAACTGAAATATTAACACAAGAAGTTTAAAAAAAATCTATATTAATGCACCACAGTGTCTGCTAATGCAAACGAGAGTCAACAACCTGGACATGAACTCACCAAAACATCTACAACCTGGATACCAACACGCCAACATGTCAGAAACCTAACTTTTAGTCATGCGGTCATTTATTCAGTTAGCCGTGTGTTTGATCCATGAACATCTCAAAAAGCAAAGTTCAGTTTGTCCTTTACAGCTGTTAGTCTTTCCTCTGACAATGCCCAAAGAGAGAGGGCTGCACATCTTCAGAAAACAGCTTTAGCTTCATCAGTAACTGATAAATGATCCCTGACATGGGGACATGATGGATCAGGATCCAACAGCAGGTCACACTGAGGGCTTTTCTCCACCTCAGTTTCTCAGTCCTGAATCCTGAGCTCCCTCACAGCTGGATAGGATTTCACTGTAAACCTCTTGTATCAGGGATTTTCTCAGGGAAATTCTCCTTTTCACAGCAGTATGTTTGCATTAGTGACTGTATCGATGCAAAACAGAACGTCACGACTCAAATCATTAAAGCAGCTACCAACGAGAAAACACACTCTATGGAGCCACAATAAGAAGAAATTTGTAGGTTTTTGGCAAAGCGTCTGAGTTTCTTACAAGCGCTACACAAAACGTATGTATTATTATTATAATTAGCTGTAGTTGTAAAATTACCACACATGAGCAGAATCATTTTTAAAAATCAGGCGTGAATTATCAGTGAACCTGCTCCCCTCAACTACAGCAGCATCTCTGCTCCTGGGCTGCTTTGAACGCCGCCAACCACCAGGTATTCATCCTCACACATCATATCATTAGATAAACAGAGACACTACCTATAATAGAAGGAATAAAAGTATATCAAGTATGTGGCTGCTTCAGTCTCAAACTGGCGAAGGCTGATCATCTCTGCTCGGTAATGTCAAAAACCAGGATATCAATGCATCAGGACAGGAGAAGCTGGACAATAAAACACCAACACATAAAAAACCTGAATGTCAACGCATCAAAACATTCATGTTTGGAGATACAGACAGACTATAGATTAGATAGATCCATAGATCACAGATAGATGTTTTCATAATGGACCTAAACATCTCAATTTCTCACCGTTTAATTATTTTCTCTCAGGGTAAGGACACACACACACACACACACACACACACACACACACACACACACACACACAACATCTGGATGCTGTCATTGTGCTGCTCTGTGTGTCGGTGCTGATGGTTACCATGCCGACGCAGAAGACGGTGAAGAGCAGGAACCAGGGCAGGTCGGTGCAGCTCCGGTCCTCCAGCGGTCTCCATTCTCTCTTTGTCCTCTGAAACACACAAACACGGTCACAGTGAGACACCAGCCGGGCCTGCAGGACCGGGCCGGACCGGACCGGGCCGAGCTGAGCCGAGCCGGGCCGGGCCGGGCCTGTCCCAGCCTCCTCTCTCGGTTCGGCTCGGCTCGGTGTCACTAATCAGAACATCTCCGTGTGGTTTACCGGAGGCAGGCAGCGGAGCGGTGCCGCTAGCAGGCCCGGTAACCCGCCTGTTCCCGGGAGGAGCTAATTGGATTACGAGCGCTGCTGGCTCTAATCCCAGCTCGGCCCTCTCGGCTGCCCGGGACCGCTGGCCCCGACACGGTGAAAAAACAAACACGCACCGGTGCTCCGCTGAAGGACACCTGTGATGACGGTCCCGAGCCGGGCCGGGCCGGGTCGGACCGGACCAGGCCGTGCTTACCTCCGCGCTACCGCAGCATCCCATTGCAGTCAGGGTGGACGTGCCCGGAGCTTCACGGAGCCTCACGGAGCTTCACGGAGCCTCAGCTCAGCAGCAGCGGGGGTCTGGAGCCCGACAGGCGGGGGGAGGAGACGGACAGCCCCGCGTGATCCCGCAGGCCGAGCCCGGAGCGGAGACGGTCCCGACGGTCAGACTGAACGCTCCGGCCCGCTGAGCATGCTACTGTCGGAGCCTCCTCCGGTTACCGTACCGAGCGGGGATTAACGGCCGAGGATTTGTCCGCCACACTTCCTGGTGGGCCGTCAGGTGCTGCGGCCATTCATCTCATTGCGCATGCGCAATTAGCGGCCGCGCTGGAGCGAAGCTGAACAACAAACCGGGATGCAGCTGCAGTACCGGCTCTGACCGCTGAGCGCAGCGGAGCGGCAGAGTGGCGCTGTTGCGAACGTTCCTCCAGCTGGAGAGTCCGACCAGCGCTCTGACACAATCACTGAACATTTAACAATATCAGCCACTTTTCACTCAGATCAGCAGGAATTAGAAACTTTTACAACTCCATTTGCTCAAAACCTGTGATGGCACAGCAACACTGGAAATCAGACTAACATCTGCTGTATTTATATTTTAATGACAAAACATTTGCAGACATGAAACCAGTGTAAACAGTAAAGTGAAATGATCCAAGTGGCACAATGACAACACCAGAAACACACTGGGGCTGCGGCACAACAACAGGACTGTCATTTAGGACGGTTTTTGAGTCAATACAAACTGTTGCTTTGGCTTATAATGTTGAGCCCAAACATTATGTTCAGAATGAGCTGCAGCTGATGGAAAATAAAGCCTCAGAGCTGTTTAACGCACAGCACCGGAGTGAACTGGACTGTTCTGTGCGGTCAAACTGAAGGAACAACAACAGCGAACTGTCGTTTACCTTCTTCCTGAGGCGAACCTGCTGCTGAGAGCTTGAGGAGAGGCGTTTAGGGTCCATGGTTCTGGAGGGTCCTGGAGGGTTCTGGAGGTCCTGCGGAGTCGTGGTGCTGCTGTCAGTGTGAGCACAGCAGTGATGTGGGTCTGACCAGGCTGCCGAGGACAGAGAGCTTTTGTCTTATTGTTGACTGTTGTACCAGGCTGAACACTGAGAGAGTGAACTTGTATTACTCATGTTGTGGGGACAGAAATCCTGTTCAGAGCACTAAAGTAAAATCTGTTTTTCCATCAAAGTCAAACACTTAAAAAAATAATAATAATAATAATAAATCACAGTTCTGTACTGTTATTGTATTTTATTATACTATAGATGATACCTTGTAAAATCACAGTGGTAAAGTAATAATTCACATGTTAACTTACCAAAATAGGACCAAAAGGTATTCAAAAATGCTAATTTGAACATTTTTTCACTGCATATAAATCAGCACTATGAGTGGATGGAAGCAGTCTGAGCAGAGGAGATGCATCAACAGACAGACTGAGATGTTTCAAAGGAAGCACAGAAGAAATGATGCTCTCACACCAAAACAGAAGCTCTGGACAAAGACGGAAAATAACTCCACAGTTAGTCTGAGTCGTCTTTTGTTTGCTCCACATTTCTGTTTGTGTTTTTGTCAAAGTTTAGTTGTTCAGCCATTTAACTGTCATATGTAGAATCGATGCATCGATTCAGCGGCGACATCAAAAGAGGAAAATAGAATCCGACACTGAGAGACTTTAAGTCAAAGAATATTTATGTAGAAAACCCAGAGACAATCCATTTGACCAACAAGAATATACAGAACATCAACCAGAAGTGCACGTCCACCATGTCATAGTAAAATAAACATCAGCGTTATCATGTGAACATACATCAGAAACGGTACTATTTCTGTAGAATACATTACATCATGTACCATCAGATAAACAACAAAAACTTCTGAGCTCCAACCTTTCTTTTTTTTTCTCTACTTTGCTCTTCTAGCAGGTTAAAATAAAGCAGGTGAGCTCATGTCAGCATGTTTTCTTACTGGGTACTTTCTTGCTGTTTGTAGAAATAACTGTTTGTCATCGTTTGGAAATTCAGCTGGGACGAAATAAGAAGCAGTGAGAGAGCGCCAGCAGGCTGAGGTGGAACAAAAACTCAGCCAGCAGCGTTCTCGAAGGTTTTCGGTTCTGCTGGTTGACGTGTTCTTGGTGATGTTTGATTAGTTTAAGTCGGAGCTGAATCCCAACATTATCCTGACAAAAAGTTCAGGTTTCTGGCAGCCGGCTGGAGTTCACCTTTTGGCATCGTCAACACAAATCTGAAGCAAGCTCATACTTTATAAGGTCTGAGATCAGGTTGCATCCGAAGAAGAAATTCTTCCTTCTCAACTCAGACATGGTCACACTGTAGGGGTTCTATTCAGATTCTGGTTCAGACGGTCAGAGAGCAGAGCTTTGGTGCAACAACCTACAGTAATAAAACTTTATAGTGAGAAAAAAACAAAAGCTGACACCAGTCTGGTCTGTTGTTCTATCAGCATTAATCCTCTGAACGGCAAACCTGTCAAAAGGCAATGATGCTACTTATCAGCCAGAAAGTGTAAAGAATCAATTGATTTTAAACTTT
>NW_007579404.1:34244-49394 GCF_000690725.1 Stegastes partitus | reverse complement strand
AATCTGTCCAAGACTGCAGTGTTCTGAGTCAGGCTTAAGAATCACAGAATCCAAAACCTATCCATCCATCTGTTATCTATATCCGCTCCAGCACCGTGCAGGTTTCCAGCAAACATGCCAGAAGTTATCCAGTGAGCCAGAAGAGCAATGCAAGTGTGCCGCAACTGTGCCTGTGAACATGTTACGATTTTGTGTAAACTTTGCCAAACTTCAACTCCAACTGTCTGAAAGAAAACTACAAATAACACCATAATGCTCGAAGCTCTGCCTCTGGGAAACATAATCCGACATGCTCACCTGGTAAGTCATGTAATTTAGTCAGACATCACTCGTTCATATAAACTCAGACGTACATTTCACCTCGGACAGTCATATAAACCTCACTCATTCATATCAACTCACTCACTCATGTAACTCTCGCATGTTCATATAAATATCACTGTTCATATAAACTCACTCGATCATATAAAACTCAACTGTTCATATAAACTCATTCATTCATATTGTGTTCATATGCTCACATATTCATAAACTCACTCATTCATATTAACTCACTCGTTAATATAAGCTTGTTTTAAGTTTATATGAATGATTTCAAATGTTCATATAAACTTGTATCTATAAACATATTCATATAAACTCACTGGTTCCTATAAACTCATTCATTAAAACATGTTCATGTAAACTTGTTTAAATAAACTCACTTGTTCATATAAACCTAGTTATTCATATAAACTCGTTCATATATCCTCACTCATTCATATTAACCTTTACAGTAATATAAACTAGTTTATATGAGTTGGATGAGTTTACATGTAGTTTCATTTAAATGAACTCACCTGCTCATACAAACCAACGTATTTATATAAACTCGTTAATCTAAACTGGATCATCTGAGCTGAGCTACGTGCTGGAGGCTTCAGTCAAACCGTCCTATGGGGTCAGAGTTCGTCGTCGTCTTCGCTCGCTGCGATGTCCAGCTCCTTGTCTTTGCGTTCGGCGCTCTCCGTAACGAACTCCCGCTGCTGCTCCTCCAGTTCGCGTAGCTCCCCCTGCAGGCGCTCCAGGTGAAGCGCGCGGCGGTTTCTGAGCAGGCGGCGGGGGAACGGGTTCATGTCGCTGAAGGCGATGCTCGTCAGCCTCCTGCAGGAAACACAGCGACAAGAAACTCACTCAGCACACCACCGGAGGAATGTCATCGAGATGTGAGAAACCTCTGCAGTGGTGCAGCGAAGGAAGACACAGCCTGATCTGGCTTCAAAAAACTCACAAAAAAGTCAAAAGACGCAATAGAAATATTATATATTAACTCCATAGGACACGCAAATCACACACATCACTTCTAGTCATCTGAAATGTGAACATTCACACCATCACTGGGTCTAACTGCTCAGTCTGTGATGCTGAAAAACACTGACTGTGATGCATTAAGATTTCTTGGTTGTCATTTTTAACTTTTTTTTTTTTTTTTTTTTTAAACACCTCACATCCTGTAAATGCCACAGATTTCATTTAAATGAAGACAACACAAAAAATGAATTAACTTCCTTGCTCAATGCTGAGAGGATTTTTTATTATCATAGTCTGGAGCAAGATTAAAAACTAATTTGATTCTGATGTAGTATTAATTTGTCAGATTAAAAAATAAATAAATAAAACTACTTACGCTTCGGTGTTAAGAACAAAAACATCCTCATCAAAAAATCTGCCATAAAAATGTTGTGTATTTATAATATTTTCCATTTTCACTGAGCAGATTTTTAACCAAATCCGTCCCGATCTGATTATAACTTCCAAATATTTATTCATTTTGAAGATTTTAACCCTTGAAATGCCAGTTTGTTTACAGTGTCGCTGGAGTTTTTGTTGTTTTTTTTAACATTACAATCCATCATTATCTCTTTTTAGAAATACTTATAAAAAAATATATAAATCTATTTTCTGAATTATCACAGTCTGGGATATGTGAATAATTAGCAACAACACTGACTCTGATGCATTTTCATTGTTTGTGCATTGTAAGATTTAAGAAAAAAAAATCTCATTCAAGACCTTGAAGACAAAAATGTTCTCAGAAAAAAAAAAAAAAGTTGTATGTTTATATCATTCTCCACTTTCACTGAAAGCTTTAAAGAAATGCTTCTCAGTCTGAGCAGGTGAATGCATACCTGCTGTCGGAGATGGTCTTTGTGAAGAAACGCAGGTACTGGTAGATCTCAACGCTGTCATGGATCTTGAGGATGTCGTTCTCTTTGTATTTGAACAGAGCCAGAGCGTATCTGAAGATCACCTGCAGCACAGAGATCACCGCTGAGACACAAAGTCCAATACACATCACAATACAACACGACTGAGGATGGAACAGCTCCTGCTGCAGCGAGCTGCCAAGTCTTTCTGTTTCTAACATACCGACTGTCCTCAAGAAACACAAATCAACAACAAGCTGAAAAAAAATCACTTCACTAATTCTGATAATGACTTTAGGATAGAAAAGACTGCATGTAAATGTGAGTCAGCTTTGCCGTGTCGGTGCATTCGTGTGATGTCTGTATTGCTGTAATGGTGCGTTAAGGTGTTGTTTGTTTTTCTGTCGTGGTGCATTCAGGTGTTGCCAGTATTTCCATCATGGTGTACTCAGCTTGTCTGTATTTCAGTTGTGGTGTGTTCAGGTTTTGTCTATATTGGATTGTGTTGCATTTTGGTGTCTGTATTGTCGTTGTGGTGCATTTGTGTGATATTTGTGTTACTGTCAAGGTGTATTTACGTCGGGTCTGTATTGCTGTAATGGTACCTTCAGGTGATGTCTGTATTTCTGTTGTGGTGTGTTCAAGTGTAGTCTGTTTAAAGGTTTTGGTGTGTTCAGGTGTTTGGTACCTTTGTGCCCTCGTACAGAAAAGCGTCCCACAGCGGCAGCAGGATGTCGCTCGGCAGACTCTCCACAAACACCACCAGGAACCAGTTGAAGGTGATGAGCGACACGTCGATGTTGTGATCCTCGAAGTGAGCCGCCAGCCGGGGAAGCTTCTCCACCATGAAGTCCTTCAGCACCCGCTGGTCCGCCTGAGCGCAGAGACGATTAGCCAATCACACGATCAACTGCACTAACCGTCAGTAATGCTGATCGGAGGGTCTCCTAACCTGAGAGGCCACCAGGTTCTTGGTGTAGTAGTCCTGAGGCATGATGGCTTCCACAACGGCCACCAGACACCAGAAGGCGTCCTCCTCACTCTGGAGGACCAGCAGAGCAATGGCCGCCAGCCTGGGAGACACACGCCATCGCACATCACATGACCACATCATGCAACAAACACATGCATCAAACAACGATGCTGCAGCAATACAAATATAACTGATCATAAATATCAACACTAAGAGCCTACAATATTATTAATTATACCAATTAACCTGACTAAATATTGTAAATACAACACAGTGTCAAACATTATACAATTTTATTTGACTAATTTAAATATTAACAACAAAACTGTACAGTATCATAGAGTGCACAAAGGCTAAAGGCCATATAATATTATTAATGCTGCAAATTTTCTGGACTAATTTAAGTATTCATGTTTAGACCGTACAGTATTCTACCTGACTAATTTAAATTTCAAGGTTAAGAACCTATAATGCGCCGGGGTCAACACAAACATTGTTGTCATGGTGCATTCAGGGGTTGCCGTGTATTGTGTATGTGTCCTGTACCTGTTCAGTCCCTGGCAGTAGCCGATGACGGGGTTCTGCCAGGAGAAGGCCAATAGGACGCGGCGGAGCTGTTGGAGGACGGGGCTGGACGGTGAGGAGAAGTGCTGGTTGGTTGTCAGGGTCCGGTGGAGGTCCAGCTGGATCTGTCTGGAAGCCGAGTGAGGGGACGTCCTGCTCTTCTCACACAGCTGGAAACACAGCAGTGGGATTACTAACAAGGGCGTGTTTTAGGAGCCAGGTCTGAACAGGTGTGAACAGGTGTGAACAGGTGTGGACAGGTGTGAACACTTGTGGACAGGGGTGACCAGGTTTGAACAGGTATGGACAGGTATGGACAGGTGTGAACAGGTGTGGACAGGTATGGACAGGTGTGAACAGGTGTGGACAGGTATGGACACTTGTGGACAGGTGTGACCAGGTTTGAACAGGTATGGACAGGTATGGACAGGTATGGACAGGTGTGGACAGGTGTGAATAGGTGTGAATAGGTGTGGACAGGTGTGAACAGGTGTGGACAGGTATGGACAGGTATGGACAGGTGTGACCAGGTTTGAACAGGTATGGACATGAGTGGACAGATGTGAACAGGTGTAGACAGGTGGTCTTGTACCTGCTGGTAGCGCTGTGGGTGGTGCTCTCTGATGGACCTGGTTCTGGCTCGGACCACCCAGCGCCACACTCTCTGCCGGTACTCCCGAGGGACGCCTCCTCGCAGCAGAGCTTTGAGCTCCGGTGACGGACAGAGGTCGTGTTCTGACCTCCCGGCCAGGTACTGAGCCCAGCGGCTCAGCAGGGGGCGCTCCGCGGCGTTCTGCAGTGAAACACAGTGTTAACACAGCGTTGGCTCTGATTCTGCCTCCTCTGAAGCTGATCGACATTATTGATTTATCAGCTGGTCCAATGGGATAGATCTGCAAACATCAATAATAATGTGACGTGATGCTGTGGATCACATCGACTCCTGTGGAAACAAAACCATCAGATCTGAAAGAATGGATCAGTTAATTAAAGAAAATAACCAAGTCTTCATTTAGTCCATTTAAGCTTACACCCATCTGGAACAACCCTGACACCCTCCAAAACAAAACAATGATAAATTTCACTCAACGAAAAAATAAAGAAATAAAACAGTTAGAACCAGATCATCGTTCTGCCTGCTGGACCGGGCATGATAAATAAATGTGCAGCGGAGCCTGTGGCCCTCAGTGGTGTCTGCAGGCACTCATCAGACTGTCTGGATTCACCTGTCTGCAGCCTGAGAGGTAAAACTCAGGTAAACATTTAGTTTTAGCATCATCTTTTTAATGAAGCGCTGTCTTGTCTGGATTAGCAGCTGCAGTTGGAAGAGGCAGCTTTAATAAGTCTAACCGAACAGCGCGACCGAGTCGCCCGAGTCCACAGAACTGAGGGTTTTCACCTGGTGCAGCAGATTGTGGGAGCGGATCTCCAGCGCCTGGATCTTCGCCAGCAGCTGCATGTCCTCCACCTCATAGTCTGGGATGATCTTGAAGCCGTACTCATCGTGATCCCTGAGGACACAGAGGAGGTTTTACGTTCCCCACTGCTGCCATGTCACGGCTTTCTGGTGCACTGATTTCACTTGAACATCTGGTGTTTATTGACTCATTGAATTTAGTGTTTTCATGTTGTTTTTTAAAGTCCGTGTGTTTCCCAATTTACCAATCATTTGTTGCATTAGTTAATTTTGTTGCATTTTGCACAACACAATCAAACTAAAATACTAAAGTATTTCTAATCTCTTCTTTTACAACAGAACGACACACATGTTGTGTCCACGCTGCTGTTCAGGTGTACCTGTCTGCACTGAGCTCGCTCTTTAGCTCTCCTCTCAGAGCGTCCTCGATCATCTTCTGCACGGCCTCTCGCTGCACAGGATCCAGAGATTTGGTCTCCTGCAGCTTCCGCAGGACGCCCAGGTATTGGCTCTGGACCTGACAGTTGGTAGCCTCCAAGTACGCACACTAAAGCCAATCAGATGGCAGAAGACAGAGATGTAGCAAGTCAAAGGGCAGGAGAGAGAGATTTAGCCAATCAGAGAGCAGGAGATATAGATGTAGCAAATCAAACGGCAGGACACAGAGATTTATCCAATTAGAAGGCAGGAGACAAAGATTTAGCCAATCAAAGGGAAAGATACAGAAATTCAGCCAATCAGAGGGCCGGAAACAGACATGTAACCAATCAGAGGGCTGTGAACACAGGTTTAGCCAATCAGAGGGCAGGAAACAGACATGTAACTCATCAGAGGAAAGCAGACAGACATGTAGCCAATCAGAGGGCAGGACGCAGAGTTAGCAGGTTAAAGGACCCACCTTCACCAGCAGGCTCTTCTCCTGCTCGGAGCTTTTCCTCCACAGTTTTGTCAGCTGGTAGATCTCCGAGTTCAGGAATTTGTTCTGAGTCTTGTAGGCCTCGATGTCGTCCTGAACACATTCAGAGATTTTAGGCTTCATCCAAGATTCAGACTGTTTTCAAAGAATCAACCTGAACTGAAGCTCACCGAGTTACTGTGACAAGTTCATGTTCAAAGGATCAAATACAAACAACACAGAAAAAGAGCTGCATCTGATGGAGGAGAGAAAGAATGACAGGAGTATTAACTTACCCACAGTCCTCAAACACTCACTCACTCATATGCGGATGATACACAACTGTACCTGTCTTTTAACCCCAATGATTTTAATCAGTTACAATCTCTGAATCTCTGCATCCAGGACCTGAAATGCTGGATGGCTCAAAATTTCCTCCAGCTAAACTTAGACAAAACCAAAGTAATTATTATTGGTCCTGGATCAGCCACAGCAGCAACACACTTAGGTTCATTATCCTGTAATAAAGCTGCAAAATGTAAAAATCTTGGGGTCATCTTTGATGAAAACCTGAACCTGAACCAGCATGTCAGCTCAGTGGTGCAGTCTTGTTTTATGCAGCTTAGGAGACTCTCTAAGGTGAGGTCAGTTTTATCCAGACATAATTTAGAAATTGTTATTCATCTCGTTTAGACTGCTGTAACTCTCTGTACACTGTTCTTAACCAGCAGAGTCTACACAAACTACAGCTGGTCCAAAACGCAGCAGCCCGACTCCTCACTAGATCCAAAAAGAGAGATCACATTACTCCTATTTTAGCTTCCCTTCATTGGCTTCCAATTAATTTTAGAATAGATTTAAAGATTTTATTGTTAACTTATAAAGCACACTCTGGACTTGCACCTCAATACATTTCTGATCTCCTCACCCCATATGTGGCCGGTCGTAGCCTGCAGTCCTCAGCCAAGGCTCTGCTCACCGTCCCAGAGTCAAGGCTGAGCACCAAAGGTGACCGGACCTTTTCTGTAAGAGCCTCCACCCTCTGGAACCGTCTCCCTGAGGAGTTGTTTTATGAATGTACTTTTACTCTGTTTGGTGGCAGTATAAAGGGCATTTTATCTTCTGACTGTTTCATTCCTTCCTTTATTGTCTTTCAACTGTCTTCTTTTACTGGGTTTTATTCTTCTAATATATATTCATATTGTTTTATTCTATTTCATGCTTTCGCCTTCACCAGTTCTTTTTTTTTTTTTGCTTGTTACTTCTTTCAATGTCCTTATTTTTTGTTTTCCTTACACTTCTCTTTGAATCTGTAAAGCACTTTGTAGCCCTGTTTTGAAAAGTGCTATATAACTAAAGTTTATTATTATTATTATTATTATTATTATTAATAATAATAATAATAATAATAATAATAATAATAATAATAATAAATGAATCATCTGTGATGTGGGGTCCCATCAATAAAATAAACTGAAACTGAGCCTAAACTTTTGATATTTCATCAAAATCACTTCTTTCAAGGTGTCACATGAAAAAATATTTTGCATATTTCTTTGTCATTTTGCGTTGTGGTTCAGTCGTTTTGTGTTATTGTGTCTCATTTATGTCATTCATTGTCTCATTTTACGTGTTTTGTGTCGGTTCGTCTCGCAGTTCAACCTATTAAATATTTACTGTCGGTCACAGCTGAGTCAGTCGTGGAGAATCAGTTGCGCTGATGAGAGAAGACGTTTTTAAGTCTTCACAGAACCTGGTTAGAATCTGTGGTTTATTATCAGTTGGTTCGTAATAAATTGCGATTTTGATGACATATGATTTTAATCTCAAATTGGATTCATTCTTCTGATGGAATTCCACATCAAACAATACATTAAATGTTGGAAAGTTGAAAATCTGATCCTTCTTCGTGGCTCCAGTTTGTAGCTCTGACATATTGTGTAATTTAGGTGATTTCTTCAAGTTAACGTTCTGTTTTTCTGGGGTTCAGATAGTTAAGGAAGTGACTGATTTTCATCCCGTATCCTTCTGTCTCAGCGACTCCAGGTGTCAGAAAAAACAACAGCTCTTCATTAACAAGCACCGTCCCCAATAAACTACCACTATACTTGATAAAGACACTTCACCTTGAGGTTGTTCATCTCCTGCTGAAGCTGTTTGGAAGGCTGAGAGTCCAGAGTGCCGCTGGACGGTGAGTCGGAGCGCCGCGGGTTGGACAGACAGGCGGTCAACTGATCAGACAGCTTTATGATCACCTGAAACAGTCGTACAGTGAGTCCAGCTGCCACCAACCTGCAGCGTCAGTCCAACAAACTGCATCTTTGCTGCTTCACACACACTTTTCTGGACGGCATCAACGAAACTGAACCGTCCAGTCACATCTGAATCCTGAATCTCCTGGTCTGAGGCTCGAGGGCAGCAACGAGGAGACACAGTGACCCAAAGTCAGCTTGAACACGTCCCAACTCATTCTGGACAAGTTTTGAATGATTACAAATAAATTGGGCGGCGCAGTGCTGCAGTGGTTAGCACTGTCGCCTCACCGCTGGAAAGTCCAGGTTCAAATCTTTCTGTGTGGAGTTTGCATGTTCTCCCTGTGTGGGTTCTCTCCAGGTTCTCCGGCTTAATTGGTGATTCTAAATTGTCCGTAGGTGTGAATGTCAGTGTGCTTGGTTTTCTCTCTATGCGGCCCTGCGATGGACTGGTTACCGGTCCAGGTGAACCCTGCCGTTGCCTAAGTCAGCTGGGATAGATTTCAGCCTCCTGATACCCTACTGAGATACAACGGTGTATAGATGATGGATGGATAGAAATCTTTTTCAGGTCATTTTGGATTAAGGATGAGTTGTTATTTACACGTTTTGAGTCGTGTGGGACACATTTTCAGGGCATTTTGGACAAATGAGTGTGGTTTGGGACCGTTTTGGGGTTATTTTAGACAGATTTAGTCTCAGTTTAATCAGGTCATGACACATTTTGGACAGGTTCAAATCATTATGGACAAATTATGAGTCATTTGGGATCAATTTTGTGTGGTTTCGGACTTTGTACTTTGACAAGGCACATTTTCAGTCATGTAGGACAAATATGTGCAGTTTTGAACATATCTTGGGTCATTTTGGAAACAATATAAGCTATATGGACACATTATATTTTTATTCTGGACAATTTCTGGACAAGTTTAAGCCAAATTTGGACAAATATTAACAAATTTTAGACAGTCAAACTGAAGTGACTTGTGGGCGTCCTCAGGATCCACCATCACATTTTGCTGCTATGTTTACGAAGGTCACACATATAAAAAAAACAGACCGGCTGGCACATTGGTGATCAGGTCAGACAGTAAGACAGCGATCTAAGAACAAACACGAAGCTGTGTGAAGCAGTAAAAGCTTCGCGATGGCAGTAAACAGTGGTCCTCCAGCTCGTCCTCACCTCCTGCTTGGCGTTGTTCTTCTCCCTCAGCATCCGGACGTTGTCCTGCAGCTCAGCCAGCTGTACATCTCTCTGAGCCAGGCTGCTCCTCGCCGCCTCTGCCTCCATCTTGGCCTCCTCCAGACGGCCCCGCAGGTCAGCCGCCTGGCGCTCGCGGTGGCGCAGCAGCTCCAGGCGCTTCTGCTCACCCTCCTCTGCCAAGAACTCCGCACAGGTTCGCTTCTCCAGCTGAGCCGCCTCCAGAGCTTTGTGGAGGATCCAGACCAGCTCCTAGGCAGAACACAGGACACTATGACTACTCTAATTTATTATTATTATTATTATTATTATTATTACTTTGTGTGTGTGTGTGTGTGTGTGAGTGAGAGAGAGACAGACTGATCAGTGATCAATCACCTTCTGAGCTTTGACCTCCTCCATCAGCATCTGTTTGTCCTGCTGCAGACGGGTCGACCGCTCGGAGGAGGAGGATCTTGTGTCTCTGCGGAGGACCGCCATGGTGGACGTGCTGCGAGCTTTTGTCCTCCTGCTGCGACTGTCCAACAGTGACGGGGACTCCCTACCCTCCGCCGGACACACCTGAGCCGCTGGATCGGCCAATGGGAGGGCAGGGGGCGGGGCCAGTGGCTCGGTGGGAGGACCGGCAGCCGAAGGTGCTGACATGTGACATGAAGGGGTTAAACTATGAAACCATGTCAGAAAACACACGGCTGAGCAGTACAACATGGAGAGAACAGGACTGAATCAGGATCAACAAGTCCTGAGTTCAGACACTGAGAGTCCAGGACTGATTGCGACATGTGTAAGTCCCAGTAGGTCAGAAAAACATCAAAATCAAATAAGATAATTCTTTATTGATCCTCATATGGGATATTCGGGATCGTTATCAGGTCTAAAGGGCAGCACAGCCACCTCCTTAGTGTAGCACTGTGTAAACTGGTTAGTACAGCTGCTGTAGAATTCTGTAGTCCTGTGTAGTACTGTGTAGTACTGTCTAGTACACTAGCAGAAGTGTGCAGTACGGTGAAGTATTCTGCTGTACTCTGTAGTACTGTGTGATCCTGTGTGATCCTGTGTGATCCTGTGTAACACTGTAACACTGTGCTGTACTATGTAACACTTTGTAATACTGTATGGTACTGTGTGGTACTGTGTGGTACCTTGTGTACTGGCCGCGTTGCTGGTTTCTGCAGCATTTGGGGGAATCCACGGCGGCGCTTCAACATGAAACACACTCTGGCTCCACTCCTGAGACGTTCTCTTTCTCAGACTGTGGACGGAGTTTCTGCTCAAGAACAACAAATGTGAAACTGACAGCAGAACACGTTTGACGCAGATCAGACTCTTGGTTTTAGTATTTCAGGCTGTTTGAAGCTCGGATCCGTAAACACTCACTGTATCTCGATGAGCGGATGTTTGATGGACATGTTCGCGAGCGGCGTCCGTTGTGTCGTCAGGTTGGCCGCCTCCTCCCCCACCAGACCCAACGGACTCTTCAGCACCGGCAGGAAGTCATCTAACGGACACCAAACAGAACTCAGTCCACAGAAAGATCCAGAAAGCTTCTCAGCAACACTTTCAGGCATGTCACATTCATTACTGTTCACAATCATTTAACACTGATGTACTACAATAAATACTGCTGTAATACCACTATGGAATACACTACTGCTGTGCTGATGCATTCTATATCTGCATTCTGTTTTTCAATCATATTTATACATAAATACTACATACAAAGTACAACAAATACTAAGGAAATGTGTGTAAACCTTGAAGAAAGTAATATAAACATCTCTCATTATTCTGGCATTTAGCAAATTGAAATAATGTTGGTAATCCTAACTGACCTAAAACAGGAAAGTTTGATTTAATGTCAGATGGTGAGAAAAAAAAAGTTTTATGTCTTTTTATACAGTGAATGTAAACTTCTGGTTTCAACTGTATCTATAATCTGCGTATTAGAAAGTTGTATTATTAGTACAGTCGTTACCCTAGTACTGTGTGTACTGGTTAGCAGAGCTGCTCTACTACTGAATAATACTGACTGGCAGTTCCATATGCCAAGGTTGAAGGAGGAACTAGTGATGGAGGCTTTTGTGAGGGAGTGGAGGTTTACAGGGATGTACTTTCTGTAGCAGATGCGTTTTTTTCAAAAGCTTTGGATGACATTGATGATGTTGTAGCACATGGTGGGTGACGCAGTGTAGCTGATAGGAAAAGACTAAGCAGTCGGTGTCCTTGCTCGGTGGACTCACACAAGTAGACTTGTAGGTCTTTACCCAATTCAAGGCTGACATTTTCACTGACGCTACAGCATAGCATGTGTGTTCAAATAAGACAAAATAATTCTTTATTGATCCCAGGAAGTATTATGGCTGAACCTGCCCCTTTTATATTTTCAGCCAGGAAACAATCGAGGGAACAGTCCACCTATTGAAACCCAGAGAGTGAAACCGGGGAGTGCTTTGCTCCAACAAAGTCTGACAGCGACCTGACAACAAGTCAAACTGAAAACCAAAGCTCCAAAAATAATTACAGACTTACTGCTTTCTCCTATGTTCTAGATCTCAGCTCGCTCTGGTTAGTATAGCTGCTGTGTGTATGGGAAATGGTCTGCACTTCTGTAGCGCTTTTATCCAAACAATGTGTTTCTCATTCACTCACACATTCATACACCAGTGGTGACAGAGCTTCCATGCAAGGTGCAAGGCAACTTATATACTCCATGTATCATTAAAATACTACTAATTGGCATTGTTCATTATGAATGTAATTGGCACTTATTGTTTATTAAAACCGACCCTAACAATAGGCCATAATGGCTGAATCCTCCACAGCCCGACTTCATGTTCTCCTACAAAACCCTCAGCCGTAATCCCGTAATCCCAGTTAGTAACAATCACCTGTTCGCCTTCCAAGATGGGTCTTAATGTGACAGATAATCCTGCTGGATATCAGAGGGCTATGACCTGAGCAACAGCGACTAGAGGCATTGTAACCCCTCTAAACCTCAAAACCAGCCAGCAGGTTCAACAGGCCTGAACTCTGCAGCCTGCAGGGGGCACCAGCAGCTCGTTGCACCGTCAGTACTTGCATGAACTTCTGTCGTAAATGTAAGAGGCTGTTGAGGACTGAAGCTGCTGCGCAAGTCAGGACACGAGCAGAATACCTGAGAACCAGGTGAGCTGCTTCGACCGCAGAACAAGAGTCAGGCTGACAAACAGCCGACTATCGTCCCACACAGTCACATGCACACAGTTTAACGCTCGTTATTTTCACGATATAAATTATATAAATTTCAAGACATGAAATCTGTCCTGAATAATTCATTTTTTTCACAACATAAAAAACAACCTGAAAAGTGAAATAGGTTCTGAACTCAGTGTCTAAGTTTTATTCTTTCCAGCGATGTCTGTTGGCTGGTTTATCTTTAGTCAGTTGGTGTTTCTACGTTCAGCCGCCTGCACACATTTAAGTAGTGTGGACGTGGGTGGAGGTGCGGTTACTGTTCCATGAAGTCAGTCCAACAACAGGCAATGATCGTGAGCTCCACGGAGCAACATCAAAGAGCGCCTCAAACCCTCAAACGCATCACATCCTGTTCGGTGTTGCCTCATTAAACACAATAAAGGGACGGTTAAACATTCTGCTTCCCCCCAAACAGCTCCGGTGTCCTCTGTGAACAGTGCTAACATTTATTTAGCTAGAAAATGAACAAAAAAAAAGAAAAGAAAAGAAAAGAAATTTTACTTATTTTCTCCTTTTTTTATCTACAGATTTCTTTCTGTATTTTTGAAATGTGAAAAAATATCAGTAAGACGACAAAAAGAGACGATGAATGTAAAATACAATTTTAAAAATGTGTGATTAATTAAACAATCTCCATTTTTTTCATTTGAAATAAATATATTGTTCTGATGCATTTGCAATTTCATCAGAATTTGATAAATATGCCCGTTTCATTTACAAGATAAAAATCCTTAAATTCTTAGCCTGTCAACACATTTGTTAAATTACATACAGTTAGTGACAAATAACACAAGCAGAAGTTTTGGTTCAGTCATTTTACACAGATTTACAGACACGCGCTGTCTTGTGTAATTCCAGAAGATTTCACAATAAAATTTATGAATATACAATATATGGCCAGAAGTATTTGGACAGCCTTTGGGACAAATACCATATCAGTCACAGATGCTGCAAAAGTCCTCTGTCTACATACTTTTGACCAGATAATGTATTTGTTTCTAAGAATTGAGCACATTCCTGTGCATGTTATAGTATCTGATTATCCAAAGGGTGTATATATCAGCATACTTCTGTATGGGTTAAAATGTCTGCAGATACAGTATGTGTCCAAAAGTATGTGGACACTCATGACTATAATCCTTATACATGTAACGCTTTACTGCCCACATACATTTGGACACCGAACGTTCTTAATTCAATTAGATGGTTTGGAGAAGAAGAAGTATTGAGCAAAGCATGTAGACTGAATGGGAGTATTCAATATTATTCAAATAAACAAAGCATTCAGCTTTTGGCCAAGAAGCTCAAAGTGAAGTAGTCCATCTGTAGATTGTGTCTCCTTTGTTTCTATCTTCAGTGCTGTAAACTCAGCAGGACACATTCCTCCACAGCCACCATGTTCATTTACAGTTGGAGTCAAGGAAAAGCCGTGATTAGCTTTAAGTAGCCACTATTTCCTCCTCGAGGACTCGCTGTGTATCAGTCCATCTATAGAACAAATACACTTTCATCCTCTTATCACATTTAACACTGACAGAAACATAGCTGATCTTTATAGGCGTGGACTGAAATTAACAGCTGCCTGGTAGGAAGGAAATTTATCTTTAAAGTGACAGATGATTCAGGAAATGATCACCAGGGACAGAAAAAAAACACGGTTCAGTTTCTAACAGTCTGCTCTGGTCGGTGTTTGTGGGTCATTTTGTCGGCCTGTGCAAAGCTCTGCTGGGATTTACATGAGCTCACATAACTCGGGTACTAATCAGGATGATTAAAGTGCAGCAGCTCAGTCCTGTAAAAACACCACCCTGACCCAAGTATAAAACCAAGACCGGTTTCTGGCAAAGGACTTTCTGAGAAAACAACCACTGTGACAGTTGCCCTGTTGGAATTCTTCTAATCCAATCAGGAGATGCTACTTCTCTGGCGAAAGTGAAACATGAAATATTTCTGATTAAAGCACAACGGTAAACCCATATCAGTGTGTGTTGTCAGTCAGAGATCCCCTCTGTGCTGTCACAATCATGGTGACTCATTCACATGACTCCATGTTTCAGAGAACAGTGAGTCAGTCTGAGCCGCTCTATCGCCTGGAGGGAGGATTTCCCAACTCTCCTGGGAGGATGGAAGGCAAACCACAGGACACACCCACGTCCTTAACATAAGCAACAAAACAGAAAAATAACAGAAACAGGGAGGAGGAGGCACACTAAGATAAACCTCTAAGACTTCACACAGTTACAGACTGAAACCAGCACAGAAGACTAAAAATATGAACTTAACTCACCAACTAACCTGGTAAACCCTCAACAGACCAGTTAAACCAACAGTCACACATGTCAAACCACCATCAGACCAGGTAAATGACTGCCAAACCAGTTGAACCATCATCAGACTGGTTAAACCCTCAACAGACCTGTTAAACCAA
>NW_007579404.1:32055-33542 GCF_000690725.1 Stegastes partitus | reverse complement strand
TAACACCAGTTAAACCAATAGTCGGATCAGTTAAACCACTATCAGACCAGTTAAACCAACACCAGACCAGTTAAACCAAGAGTCAGACCAGTTAAACTCACATTGGACCAGTTAAACCACTATCAGACCAGTTATAGCTTAGTATTTTCTGATTGTATGTCTGCATCTTTGGTTTTAAACAAAGATGCATTATCTCTAACTCCTGCAGAGACTCAACAACATAAATAAAAGAATATAAAGAATATAAAGAAGTAAATTCATGTAAAAACAATAAAAACATACAGCTGGTGAGTGCACTGTTTTGGTTTCTTTACACAGACACACTGTTTTAGTTATTTAGTTTTGTAGCTGCAGCAGTTTCAGCTACAGCTGACAGTGAATGTTTGTTTCTCACCTGCAGTGTTGTTGTTGTTGTTTGTTGGGTCAGAGCTGGTCTGTCTGTGCTGCCAGCGCTTCACCTGCAGCTGCTGCAGCCAGTACAGCATCAGCTCCTGGGTCACGGCCTGGAGGTCAGGGGTAGATGAACGGAGACGTTTAAAATTTATCCACTCGTCATGTCTGAACACAAAACTCCAGCCAATACATTTCCAATCAAATGTGGCCAAAATCTGTCCGAGGCCCCCGTACCTTGAGTATAAAGGTGCGTTCAGGTGTCTTGATGTGGAAGGTGCCCTTCTCTGCCTTCAGCGGGTAGGTGAAGGTGGCACTGCTGAGCTCCACCCGGCCGAGCGGCATCACATCCTGCGGCGTGCGGTAGTAGAAGAGCTGGTTCTTCTTCTCCTCGTATGTGAACCAGCGCTGCTTCCAGGCCTTCAGCGGCCCCCCCTGCTTCTGCAGATACCCACAGAGTTTGGGCTCACCTGTGGAAGAAACCGCCAGGTGGGGCCATACTTGGTCACAGAACTCCTCAATGGTTAGGGATGGAGTCGGCGGTGCCAGGGCCAACGATTCGGTGGGAGGACACACGTGGTTCTGCAGGTCTGCAAAAGTACCAGCCTGCTCGAGCTCCTTCAGGATTTGTTTTTCAAGTGTTGGACTGAGAGCAGTTAAATCTTTTGAAGGAGCTGGAAGAGGAACCTCTTCAGGCTTTTGGTCAGGAAGACACAGGTCCCTCTGGTTTGGGTAATCCTGGGAGTGACTTAGTTCTTGTTCATTTTTTGGTCCAAGAGGATCTCCTGGTTCTATCTGGTCTGTACAAAGAGGATCTGGTGTTAGTGGTTTTGGAAAAGGAAGTTTATCTCTCAGGGGAGAACTGTCCAATTGTTGTTGCTCTGCAGTAAGAGGATCTAGTTTAGTTTGATCTGGTTTAGTTGGAGAGATATTTTCTGGTTCTGGTTGAGCTGGACTTGGTTTATCTTCTGAAAAAGTTGAATCTCCTGTGTTTACTTCTTTTGTTGCAGGAAAGTATTCTGCTTTCAGCTTCTCTGTCCCAGAATCTTGGTGGTTTGTTTGTTTGGTGAGATTTGGTTGGTCTGGTTTCTCTTCAG
>NW_007579404.1:25928-31706 GCF_000690725.1 Stegastes partitus | reverse complement strand
TCAAATCAAACACACTCATGTGGAATCATTAGAAGGAGCAGCTTCATGTGGAGCACACAATGAAATCCACTCTGAGGACTCTGAGACCAACATTTCATGGACTAAATGTCATTTCAGCTGCAGCTCATTTCAGGACACATGAGGAACATCTGGCAGCAGCAAGTCCAAGGACGAAGTTAAGAGTTAACAGTGGAACAATACATTTAAAAAATAAAATAAAAACAGTCAAAATGACAGCAAATGTCTGTGTTTTATTGATTGATTTTGTTGTTGTTGTTGATTGAAAAACGAAAACAGTACAACTTTTATGATCAGACACTGTAAAACAACAAAATAATATTTCTTTAAAAAAACAGATTTTGAATGTCAGTAGTATTTACAGCTGTGGCATGATTTGTTTGTTTTTTGTCTACAAACTATAGAAATAAACATCTTTTTTATCTGATTTTACTTTAATTAATTTGCAATGTAACAATTTATTTATTTTACAATTAACATATAAATTTACCTTTTTTTGTTAAAATTATGGCAAATAAATACATAAATCATGTCAAAGCAAAATTAGCGAAATCTATATCCATCCTGGGAAAATCAAGACATATTCTAGACCATAAATCGCTACATACACTCCATAATGCATTCATATTACTGTATCTGAGTTACTGTGTGGAGATATGGGGTAACACCTACAAAATCAACTTGCAGCCATTATGCACATTACAAAAAAGAGCAATAGGAATCATTCATAACACTGGACATCTTGAACTTACCAATCCACTATTTTTGAAGTCACATACACTGAAGTTCACTGATCTGGTGAAATTCAAGACTGCACAAATCATGTACAAAGCAAGAAATAATCTACTTCTGGGAAATATGCAAAAAAATGTTCATGGACAGACAGGGTGGGTTTAGCTTAAAAGGGGAATTTAATTGAAAAAAAAACCCTCAAGGTCAGAACTAATCTAACCATAGTCAGTGTGGAGCTGCAACACTCAACTATACAGTAATAACAGACGTCATCCTGGTTCCCAGTCCACCTCCCAGTAACATGGTCCAGTCAGAGTCTCTACACACCAGCTGCTGCTGCTTCAACCTCTGGATCATCAGGACACAGTTCATCTTCTCAGCACAAACACCGTCCTGATCAGCATCACTTCCATCTGCAGAGAGAAGAAGAAAGAAGAGAGGAGATGAATGAGTTTGATCAGCAGCTCATCAGGATGAAGAGCAGCAGNGTCTCTCCTCGTCTTCATCCTCAGACTCGGATCCCTGGCCATCTGGTTGCAGCGTTGCCTTGTCAGCGAGGGCAGGAAGTGAGCGAGACGAGGCAGCGCTGGGATTTCCTGCCGAGCCGCTTCCCTCCATCCTGCTAAAAACAGAAAACAAAACAGAGAGCAGGAGAATGACGGAGGGAAAGAAACTGGAACAATGTTTCAGCTGTAAACCATCAGACTGTTGGAGCCTCGTTTGAATTCAGAAGGTGGACAGTTTGACATTAAGACGCCCTTTATTTTGTCCAGTTCACATCAGAGCCGAACCAAAATATCCAAGTGCAATTTTCTCCTTTTTTTTTTTTTAAAGGTTTAGTGTAATATTCAATGTGTAATAGATTTAAGACACAACACATTAGCACAGGAGACACCATCAAAGCATTAGCCACTCAGAGACAAAACAGAGACGAGTCAACGACGAGTCAGAGACTAGTTAGGGACAGGTTAGAGACAAGTCAGAGACAGAGTAGAGATAAGCCAGGATACTTGAGTACTTTACTGCTGACACTTTACCTACATGAAGCTCAGAATATGCACTTTTCCTCTAATTACATAAAGGAAGAGTAGTTTTTCTGCAGTTCTGCAGTGGTACGTTGAGTTCTAGAGTACTTTAGTAAACTGCAGCCAGGCGAACACACCTGTGCGCTTACCTGAGGGGGCGGGGCCGGATCCAGGTTGACTGGCAGCTGGAGCAGCTGTTTGAGTCTGTGTGAAGAAAACAAAGTGATCCGCAGCTTCACGGCCTCATCCGGGTCACTGCTTCTTCCTTACTCCCTGTTGTTGTTTACTTGTTGTTGTTTACTGGTCGTCCTTGTTGTTCTCTTCTTCTTTTGTGGATTGAGTCTCTTGCGGAGCAGCTCCTGCTCCTCCAGCCGGTGACGCTCCTTGCTGCTCGACAACATACGCAATCTCCGACTTTCATTTCAAAATAAGTCCTGGTAACTTCAAAATAAAACGTGGCACATGAGAGACAGCACTGATTTCTCATCTGGCCTTTGTGATGCTCAGTCCTTCAGCTGCACAGTATTTCAGAGGGAAGTGCTGCACCTCTGATGGATCTATATTTCCCTGAGGAAGGAGAGCAGACGCGTTGTTTGGATCACTGCGGCTGAAATTTGCATATTTGAAAATATTGTAGGTTGTAAATCTGAATATTTACACAGGTCAGGTATATTTATATAATTAAGGTCAGGTATAATTATATATTAATTATTGTATCACTAATGTTGTAGGTTCCGAATCTTCATATTTAAATTAGTCGAATAAATGAGCCTAATTAATCATTTTGAAGGGTCTTTTAATTAGTCAGACTTTTGTGAACAGTCAAAGACGCTCGCTGTGTTTCTCAGAGCGTATTTCATTGAGCACGCTCGCATCTTTGACACCTGTCCAGGTAAGAAGCTGTTGAGACAATTCAGAAGAAGTCAATCACTGAGCTGCAGCCGCTTCTTCAACATCTGTGAAACACGTGTGAACGTGTCGTTTGTCTTCATCTGGATGTTTATGTTGTAACATCTCTGAGCGTCATTCTATCGTCCACACTGTGTTTTAGTCTGTTGGACACGACGATGATAAGAAGTGTGAGAATAAAGTGACAGAGAAGTGAGAGCGAGTAGAAATGGAGGAATGAGAACAGACGTGAGTGTTGGGGATCAGCGCCCTCCAGCGGTCACAGGCACTAACTGCAGCTCTCCATACAACTTCATATTCACACTGACTCATGACGCTCAAGTTCAGAAAAAGTTATCTTTCAGCGCTGAGCCACAGATTCTTTGTTTGTTTTCACATTTGAAAAAAATTGTAAAACAGTGTTGGACATTTTAAGTGAAGCCTTCGTGCTGTCTGAAACACACTCTCTCATCTACGAGGACTTTGTTCTATTTGGAAAAATGCACAAATGGAAGATTTTATTGAATTTTTTCCCCCAAACGTAGACGACATGAGGCCAGGTCCAGATCTAACAGCACCATGTATAATCTGTCTTCTTTATGTTCAGAAACAGAACAAAGGTTTCTCAAATCAGCAGCCGTGTTTAAAAGCTTCTCTCAGACAGTCTGGTGCAGGTTTGACTCATTTCTATACAGCAGTCAATGTTTCTACATCATCACTTGTGTATATATATATATGTGTGTGTGTATATATACTTCCTTATGATAGTCTATACCTGCCCCCAGAGGGGTTCTTGTGTTTTGTCTCCAAACTCTTACATTACAGATGTAGTGACTACAAAGGCAAGTGTATGTGATTCCTTTAGTTCTCCTGATGAGGATTTAAATATAGTAATTTAAAAACATGTACATTTTAGAAACGTTAAAACACAGCAGAGAAATGCTCACATAATAGTGTATCAATAAAGTTTTAGGTTTGTACTTATGATGTATAATTAACAGGAAAAGTATTCATCTTCTTAGTTTTATTTCGTACAGAGGTCTGTTATAGTGACTTCAGCTTGGCATTATACTTTAGTTTCCCCAACACACTACCATCAGGCAAACAGGACACATAAACGCTGCAGCCATCATTTAACGGTTTTATTGAATTATTCCAGCGACCAACTGTTGTTCTATAATTGTCCTCTAATGAGTCGCTCTCAGAGTCTGTCGTGGATGTTTGTTACTCACAAACCACCTGATCAACACCTGCTCAACAATCACACAACGACTCATTTAACACTTTACATCTAAACACTCACATTCCCATGATTCTCTGCGCTGCCAACCCGGAACTGACCCAGCTGCAGTTAGTAGCTGTGACCGCTTGAGGGCGCTGATCCCCAACACTCACGTCTGTTCTCATTCCTCCATTTCTACTCGCTCTCACTTCTCTGTCACTTCATTCTCACACTTCTTACCGTCGTCGTGTCCAACAGACAAAAACACAGTGTGGACGATAGAATGACGCTCAGAGATGTTACAACATAAACATCCAGATGAAGACAAAAGACACGTTCACACGTTTTTCACAGATGTTGAAGAAGCAGCTGCAGCTCAGTGATTGACTTCTTCTGAATTGTCTCAACAGCTTCTTACCTGGACAGGTGTCAAAGATGTGAGCGTGCTCGTCCACGTGTTACCTGCAGCTGCTCAAAGGAAACGACTGCTTTGTCCCTGATGAACTGTGTGATATTGTGACATGTCCAACATGTGGAGGCTGTTTTCTCACACAGTCAACAAAGCTTCACATCCTGCACAGAGCGGCTCAACAACATGGTTCCATTTGTGTCTGCATTCAGCTGGATATCGACTGCATTCATGTCACGTCAAAGCAGCATTTCACTGCCTTCTTGGACCAGTGTGACTGGATCCAACAGTCTGTGACAGAGAACAGAGCTTGTTGCAGACATTTCTTCACACAGTCAAGTTGACTGGAGGCTGATGGAATCAAAGCTCAACACTTGATGTTGGTCAAATCAAACACACTCATGTGGAATCATTAGAAGGAGCAGCTTCATGTGGAGCACACAATGAAATCCACTCTGAGGACTCTGAGACCAACATTTNTTTTGTTTTTATTAAGGCCTGATCGGCTCTGGGGTTTGGTCAACTGTAGCTCCGCATTCACTGAAATGATATTATTGTGCAATGATTAATTTGAACTTGGAAGTAATTTAACTCTTAAACTCTGCTTGAGGAGTTTGGACTTAAATGTCAGTTATAGAAGGCGCACTTGGAGTTTGATTTATCTATGACCAATTAACTTGACTGTTGAGTTGATTATCTGATCTATCAATTAATCTATGGCCAATCAATTGATTTAGTTAATGGACTGTCTTACCGTGTGTGATTATACATGCATTGGTTTTATGTTGGTTACTGTTAGGTATTGATTATGTTATGCAAACCTTGTGTGTATTTTTGACCCTTTAGGTTCTGTTCTGGATTGTCTTTTGGAGTCCATTCCACCCAGTTCACCTGGCGGCCAGATCATGGACCCGGTAGGATAAATGACCCACCTACCTACCTGGACCACCTGTTTTTGGATTACAAAGAAAAAACATGTGAACACTTTTTCTTTTGAGGACTATATACAGGAATTACTGACAACTACTGAGTTATTGTGGGTAATCCATTATTTTTCCCTCTTTCCTAGAATGGTGTTTGGGTGTACTGGTTATTCATTTTGTAAAGAACTTTCTTGTTAATACAGATTCAAACTTTACTACTGCCTCCTGTGTTCAGTCACAATCCAGGCTCCTTAGAAGAACCAGTTCTCTGTAGCCGCAGTCAGCCATCCAGCCCACATACGTTACATAGTCCTCCTGCTGTCCACCATCTTGGCTCTGATTCTGCCAGTCTTCCTACATTTATTGTGTGTAACCCTCTGACCATAGGATGGTGGTCAGAGGAACACTTTCAGAATAAAGTCATGATTCCTTTAAACAAACAACTCCAACAGCAGTGACAGAGACGTGTTGATGTCTAGTAACTGTCCAGGCTGATGTATGATGGTCACTTATTAAACCAGGTGTTCAATCTGAGGCTACCAGGGTGAACCTTAGAAGACT
>NW_007579404.1:21623-25415 GCF_000690725.1 Stegastes partitus | reverse complement strand
GAGCCACCAATCAGGAAGAGGAGATGACAACAGGAAGTAGAGCTGCCAAAGATCACCTGAAGACTAGACTACAAAATAAAAGCTGCCAACAGAAACAGGAAGACGAGACAGAAACAAAAGTTTAACTTTACCCCAGAGTGAACCACCACACCGTGTGGGTCCTGCTGCCCCCGTGTGGGTCCTGCTGCCCCCAGTCGGTCCTACTGCCCCCGTGTGGGTCCTGTGGAGAGAGAGACAGGAACTATGGGGAGAAGAGTAGGGAAAGGACCAGCAGTAGATGGGCCGGACTCGAACCCATGACCTGTGCATCGGGGACTACAGCCCTGTTCATGGGTCGCCCGTCCAACCTGCTGAGCTATCCCTTATTTTCCTTTGTATTTCTGTTTTTTTTCATGAAATTGTTGTACTTCTCCAAAAGGTGGGTTCATGGGAGGTTGTAAGTAGAGGAGCAGAGCTCAGCTGCATCGCGGCCAGAACCTGCCAAGCCTGACAAAGATTTAGACGGTCCAAACGTTGCTGACGGGTTGCACAATCATTTCTTGTGGGTTTTATTTTTCCAAATTTCTTTTGAGTTTTTGTCCCAAATTTTCATTCAGGGTTTTTAACATTTGAGTCATTTTAGTTCTTTTATTGGTGTTACTGCATTTGCGTCAGCTTCACAGATAATTTGGTTTATTAAATGTAACGGGTGGGTCTTTATGAGTTCTGATAAAAGTTCTTAATTGAGTCTACACCCGTGAATTTCTTTATTTCCAAAAAGAAACTAACAACCCAAATAAATACAGACAAGCCAACTTAAAGCTTGAATCTAAAAACCCAACTAGACAGTAACCACACAACCAAAAACACCTCCAGAACACTCCACAGCTAAATAAAACCATAAACCTAAACTAACCGCCTCCATCGGCACCCAAGCAAACAACAAATTACTGTTCTTCAAACTGGGACCAGCACAAATCAACGCCAATCTAAAAGCCAACCGCCTGGAGGCAACGACAGGACGTGGCAGCACCAGGAGTCAACAACACCAACAGAACCGGAAAGTCAGAAAGCCAACCCCCTCCGGGAAACAATAAAACATAAGAACGATATGAATCAACAACACCAGCGGAACGGAAACAGTCAGAAAGCCCCTCAGGGAAACAACACCACACTCACCATGACAACGGGTGTCAGCCAGTGCTTTGCCTTTGACTCCCAGTTCAACTGCCGGGCCGTGGAGATGACCCGCCTCCCCTCCGGACCGCCCTCCACCAGTTCTTGTCCTGCATCTTTGTCTCCCTCTTCGTTCTTTAGCCGTTTCTTTTTTCTGTCTTTTTAATTATCAGGACATATGTGGCTCTGAACAGCCCGACACCCCAGAGGAGTGTTGGCTCTCGTCTCCTGATCGAACCCTCATTAAATGTCTCATTTTATTTCATTGATTTCATTGATTTTTCTTAAATCTTTCCCGACTGCCTGTTGCTCGTTGCCCTGCAGGATAATCTGGTGAAGTGAGTGTCGGCTCGTGACGTGACTGGAGCCGGTTGGCAGAGTAGGAGCTGCTTTGGCCACAATACACGACATTAAAAAGGCTTTACTCTCATTTCCTTTTTCTGATTCTGTCTTTATGAAGATCCTGTTTTTCACGCTGGTTAAATTGATCAATTTAACCAAAATTAATATGTGTGCATGTGATTACTTTAAAGTTGTGCCATTTTATCACATTTTTTGTGCATGTGTTTGTTTCTGCACTGCTGCCCATAAAGTTGCAATAAAATGATTGTGAAGATGTGATTTATTCTTCATAGATGAAGTTTATACCTTCTCCAAACTTTATTGACATCACAATATACATACGTTACACATCACAGTAAAGATTAAACTTGTACTAACTTTTGCAGACTGTGTGTTCAGGCCTGAACTAACCAGGAGGTCCTGACCAGGAGGATGAAGAGTTTGGCTTCAGTCCTTCAGCCTTGGTCATGTAACAGGAACACATACTGGAGGGGATCCATGCATCAGAAGGTCCAGTATCACTCTTTAACGTCTCTCAGTCATGAGTACTGAGTCTGGTCTCCCTTGATGGATCAGTGGGTTCAGACGTGGTGGCGTTCTGTCTACCAGCTGGTTGATGGAGTCACTGGGCAGGACGTCCCACTCTTCAGTCACATCCTGGAGTCAGGACTGGTTCCGCCTGTAACTGGGACTCAGGATGTGGTCACAGTGAAAATAAAGGTGGAGGTTTCAAGTCTCCAGCTCCTTCCTGTCAAAAGTAATTCACAAATATGTTGTCCTCAAATGTGTAAACATGGTTATTGGCCTGCTCATGGCCTTAAGTCCCCGTTTCAACTGTCCAGTCAGTGGAGGAGGTCTGAGGAGTCAGCAGGACAGCGTCCACAACCAGAACCCTGCCTGGGGGCTGGCTCTGGTTGTGGACGCTGTGAACCCTAACCCTAACCAAGAGGAGAGACAACATAACATGCTTCCATCACGTGTCTATAGCAGTTGTTATATCATTCATGCTGAAGTGATGAGTTCATGGCTGAACTACCATCTGAAGGAAGGAGATGAACAACGTTCCAAAGCTCTCAGGTATGTCATGACACCAGGTGTCTGAGGGAGGAGACGAGCAGCTCGCTGCATCACCAAGCTGAACTCAGCACGACAACATTCAGCAACAGCACGGCGCCGTGACGAGCTCACACATCAGCAGGTGGACGATCAACATGGCCAGTAAGCACCTTTACAACCGTCTTCTGCTTATCGCTTGACCTTGATGGCTCTGATCTGCTTCACCAGCTCAGTTATTATGTGACTGCATGTCTGCATTTGGCTTTTGGTGTCCAATTAAAGACTGAGACACAACAGAACAGAATAGAACAACATAGCAATAGAATAGAATAGAATAGAATAGAATAGAATAGAATAGAATAGAATAGAATCTTTATTGTCATTGTAACAAGTACAACGAAATGAAAACCAATCAGTGCAACATTCATGTTAAAATAAAACTAAAGACTATAAAAACTGTAGAAGAGTAATTAAAAACATAAATATATGCCTAAATAATAATTACAAACACACATCCAGTCATTTAGAAAACGTATGAGCATATGAGTGGAAGAAGTCAGTTTTATGAATATGAACTAATAACTCTGCAGTCCTCCGTAAACCACTGCAGGGCCTCTGGCATGCATGCCTGTTGGCAGAAAAGTCTTCCTTCCTGGAAGTCTTCAGTCTTCTGGCAGGAATGCTGCTCAGCTGGTTGGGCTGCAGGTCTTCTCACACACATCATTCTAATACAGTATTTCACCATAAAAACTTATGAAGCATCTAATATTCTGTTGTGGTATTTTATGATTCTGTTTGATGTGAAAATGATCAATGATGGATTTCACTGTTCAGAGATGGAAGTCTAGATTTCATTGTATGGGGTATTTATACATCATAATGTGCTCTGACGTAGAACACATGTTCCAGTGGTTCATGGTTAATGTCTTTTTATCGCACATAGAAATGCTGTAAGTTGTTTGTATACATACCAAACCGGGTTAGGGTCATCTTAACCCTAACCCTAACCCTTCCTAAAGGAAATTCAGGAAGGTTTGTGTGATGCTTTGATGAAACAAGTTTCTGCTTCAAGGGGAAGTGTAACTCAGAGGACTCACGAAGTCTGAGAATGATTTCAGTAGCAACACTCAATCTACAGACTGTATTGTTGTTGTCAGAGTAAGGGTCAGGATTAGGGTATAGTCTGGACCTGCAGCTTTAGGGTCAGTGTATAGTCTGGACCTGCAGCTTTAGGGTCAG
>NW_007579404.1:18884-21263 GCF_000690725.1 Stegastes partitus | reverse complement strand
GTATAGTCTGGACCTGCAGCTTTAGGGTTAGGGTATAGTCTGGACCTGCAGTTCATCCAGGTGTCAGCCAATATGCCTTTTTGTTTCTTCTAATTGTGCACGTATCAACCATGAAGTGATGGACGTTTACGAACCTCGAACACATGAACTAAACGCTGAAGAATTCGAAGCTTGTGAACCTGAGGATGTTGAGCGCCGCAGGCCTTCCCCCTGCAGAGACACAATGCTGAAGTTTCATTGTCACAGAAACTCAGCTGCATGACAATAAACCAAAAACCAGCTGTTGGAACAGCTGCTGCTGCTGGACACCAGCTGTGCAGGTTGTTGGAACAAAACAACTCAAACGTGTACCAGCAGCTGATCGTTGGTCTGTGGTGTTGCATTCATGTAAATGGTATCCCCACTAATTGATTTCATGTCTTGTTTATTGTCTGTCTTACATACTTTACTAAATCTTGTACATGTGCTGCAGAGCCGAGCTGTGTTCCTGTTTACATGTAAACTCATATTATCAAGTCATCATGTGTAAAGCACAACACCAATAAAAAGTTGGTGTTCAAGTACAATTTGGATTAGAAGTTAAAGACTTTGTAACTTCCTTCTTGAAACCTTCTTATGAATAAAGTTTTCTTCTCTGTTGCTGATGTTTTCTAATTTAAATGCATCCCAGTGCATCGTCATGTCTGCATCCTGCCACTGGGCAGCACAACCCCACATAAAGCTCATAGTCATTTGTTTTCAGGGGGTTTTCCTGCAAAAATGTAGTTGCTGGCGGCGGTAAACATAGACTTTGACTAGATTAGAGAACTGGGCCGTTGGGTTAAAAGTGCTTTATAACATGAATCATGTCTTTTGAAATTCTCCAACAGAAGCAGCGGAGCCACACCTCCGGATCGCCCTTGTTGGGAAAACCGGAGTTGGGAAGAGTGCGACAGGAAACACACTGTTAAGAAAAAGGGTTTTTCATTCTAAACTCTCGTCTTCTTCACTGACATCAGAGTGTCAGAAGGAAACAGCAGAGTTCGGTGGTCAGACGCTGGCTGTGGTCGATACTCCAGGTCTGTTCGACACCAGTAAGACTGAGGAACACGTGAGGAGCGAGATCGCTAAATGCATGTCGTACGCTGCTCCTGGTCCTCATGTGTTCCTGGTTGTTCTCCAGCCAGGCAGATTCACCAAAGAAGAGCAAGACACAGTGAAAATCATCCAGCAGATGTTTGGAGAGAAGGCAGCAGCGTACACCATGGCTGTGTTCACCCACGGAGATGACCTGAAGGATGAAGAGCGCTCCATCGAGGAACTGATAGCAGAAAATCCAGCTCTCCGTGACTTCGTCAGTCAGTGCCGTGGAGGATACCATGTTTTTGACAACAAAGACAAAAGTCCAGGACAAGTGAGTGAGCTGCTGAAAAAGATCAATACGATGGTTCAGAGAAATGGAGGAAGCTACTTCACCAACGACATGTTCCAGGAGGCTGAGCGAGCGATACGAGAAGAGATGGAGCGACTTCGGAGGCAGAACCCCTCAATGGAATTAAAAGAAGCAAGAAGACTGGCGGAGAAAGACAACCGGTTCAATCGGGCCGTCCGGCAGGGCGCTGCCATTGGAGCTGTGGCTGGCTTTCTGGGAGGTCCAGTGGGAGCTGCAGTGGGAGCTGCTGTGGGAGCTTTACTGGGAGCGATAACTGGGGCCGTGCAGAAAAATGCATGCAGCATACAGTGATGGGCTGTTGTCTGTTAGCTGCAGCTCATAGAGCCGCTGCAACATGGAGCTGCAGGAACATCATCAGCATAGTGTCTTTACCAGTAACTTGTCTGTTTTAGCTGTTACTTCTGTATTTTAGAAATGAGTCTTATATGAAAGCTACAATGTGGGATTTCTACATTTAAGTTAAGCAAAGTAAGGGCTTGAAAGTACCAGATGCTGAGTCAGTCTGAGTTCTAACTACATCTCTTTGTGTTTCACCGTTCACCAGCGTTTGACATGTTTCTGTGGTGGTGATTCTTTTGAAGTCAACCAGCAGTGGTTTGGTTCTTTAGAGCTGAATAGGGGAACGAGGACTGGCAGTGTGGTTAGAATATGGATGGAAAGCTTCTGATGCTGAGGAGAAAAAAGAAAGTTCAGTGGAGAAAGAAACACATCAACAGTGTTTGTGCAATTACTCTCACTGCCACAAGGGGGCGACTTGAAGTTCCACATTGCAGGTTTCATTTCTGTTAATATTATCAATTATTCTGTTTGTCAAACATTCTGTCATCAGGCCTGCCCTATAAACCACTGACAGGGGAAGTGAAAACCTGATCTTGTGCTCAGTGAGTATCATCATGATACCGTGCTAGGACGCAGGAGAACAGTCGTTGGGTTAGGGTTAGTAGGGT
>NW_007579404.1:1852-18799 GCF_000690725.1 Stegastes partitus | reverse complement strand
TAGGGTTAGTAGGGTTAGTAGGGTTAGGGTTGCAGCATCAGAGTTCCAGGGTGTCTCCTGTCCACTGAAAGCTCCTACAGCAGACATCAGATTGGACTGTTCCAGAAGGTCCAGTGAAGCTGCTGTGAGACGAGACATCGTAGAGGGGGACGCTTTTGAAATCATGGAAATAACAAGATCGAACTTTTTCTATCCCTTTGGTAGGGGACCTCAAGTGATTGGAGTCTGTCCAATGTTGATGTCACAGATTCATTTGTGTTGCACAGCTTCACGTTTGCCCAAAAGTAATTGAAAACATCAGTGAGCATTTCTTCCTTCCAAAATATGGGAACAGTAGTTTCTTTAGACTAAGATCTGTTCAAAGGTAGAACCTGTGTGGAGTTTGGCTTCTTGTGTCTCCTGTGCTTTATCTGTGGAAGACTTCAATAAATGTCAACATCCCAAGACCTTCATTGTACACGTGTTTGTGTCAGCATGAGTATATAATCAGGGATGATGCTGTGTGAGATGTGTGAACATACTGATGGTGCCCTGATGACCTGTGTTGTTTCTCAGACCTCAGACTGGTGCTGGTGGGTCAGGAGAAGGTGGGGAAGAGCTCAGCAGCAAACACCATCCTGGGAAAGAAGGAGTTTGACTGTAAGATCAGCTCCAAACCTCTGACTCTGAGCAGCAGGAAGGTAGACGGTGACGCTGATGGTCGCAGGGTCTCGGTGGTGGACACCCCCGGACTGTTCAGTTCTCGGCTGTCAGCACAGGAGGTGAAAGCAGAGCTGCTGGCAGCACTCCGGCTCAGCTCTCCGGGTCCTCACGCAGTCCTCCTCACCCTCCAGCTGGGAAGGCTCAGCGAAGAAGAGCAGAAAGGACTGCAGACTCTGCAGAAGATGCTGAGTTCGAACATCTCCCAACACACCATACTGCTGTTCACCTACGGAGACCGACTGGACCACACCGACATTCAGCAGTTCATCCGAGAAGACAACAACCTGCAGCAGCTGGTGAAGAGCTGTAACGGCTACTGCCACGTGTTCAACAACAGAGACATGGAGGACAGGAAGCAGGTACGAGCTCTGCTGGACAAAATAGACTCCATGTCAGAGGGAGGACGCTCGTACTACCAGAGAAGGTCTCAGTCTGAGAGCGTCATAGCCAGAGCTTGTGGGGGGATTCACCAGAGGTGCTACAGGCTAATCAGAAACTTCTACCACATCATCAGAAGTGGCGAGACACAAAGAGAATGGCAGGAGACCAGAGGAAGAAGAGAAGACCATGTGGGAAAAGGGAAAGGAGGGAAAAGAGGGAAGGGGGAGAGAGGGCGAGAGGGACAAAGAGAAGGCAGAAGAGGAGATCTTTCATGAAGATATGTGAAGCACACAGTCAAACATACTGTTCACTGTTCATCTGTTTCTTATATCAGTTCTGCAGAAACACATTTTTGTCAATAAAAATATTTTTCTTTCAAAACTTTCTACGAATTGGGTCAGTTTATCACTGAGCACGTCGAGCATCCTTCCACTGAAGGAACATTCACTGATGCTTCCTGTCAGTCTTTCTGTCTCCACTGTAGATTCAACAGCTTCACGCCAACTCAGAGGGACCAGAACAAATAGTTCCTGGACAGAACTCCAGTTCTATGGAGGAACCAGAACTTTCCAGGCTAGATGAGATTCTTCTGACTTGCTAGAGCTCCACTGTCTTTCTAACCTTCTTACTTCCTGTTTATAGATGCACAGCTGTTGACTAGACCACGGAGCTGTTTTATGATCATTTATAGGCTTCTTTTTCAGTGAGGCAACAGCATCAGTTGATGAAGGCAGTAAAGCTGCAGTTCTACCAACCAGATGATCCACCTGTGTGGGACTAAGACCAGAGGAGCTGCTCTCCATTGGTTGGCATTGAAGTCAATAATCCTGGAACCATTTCCTTAAATGTAGTTCTGTTACGGGATGGTTCGAAGGCTCATGCGCAAGGCAACATGACACGGCAGACAGGCAGTTTGAACAAAAATAATTTATTGGTACACACAGGAAAATAAATACAAAACTCAAGGAGGTTTGCAGGCAGGGCAAACTACACCTATTAGTGGTTGGTTGAACAAAAGAACTAAGACACGGACCTGAGTTCGGTACCACCGAGTCGGGAACCGGGAAACCAAAACTAGACTAAACAGCGGAGCAACTAAAAGAGGACACCAAAAGGTGCTAACGAGGAAACTGAATAATAAACAGAAAGGGCTAGCAGACAAGAGCTATCTCTAAAGCTAGCACTACGCACAGACTGGCGGACTTAATTCAGAGCGAGGAGAAACAGAACATACGGACAGGTGGACTAGAAGAAGACTCCAAAGCTAACGCTACATACGGACTGGCAGACTGAGTGCAATATTAAGAATTACACGACATACAGACAGGTAGACAAAAGATGTCTCAAAAGCTAGTGCGACATACAGACGGGCAGAGCACTGATGCTAAATCAGGATGCTAATTTATGAGGCTAGCAAAAACCACACTGGGAGAACCAGACCTGACAGGAGTCGACCGAGTGGAGAGGGGAAGCAGGGAGGAGGGTAGGTGGTGCAGAGGGGTTGGCGTTGCCGCGGTGGAGAGGCAGGCGGAGACCGGGGGCGGACGCCAGGAAATCCAGGGAGGGAAAGGTGAGCGGGGCTGGTGCTGGTGAGCTGACGGAGCCGCAGTGGTGGAGCGGCGTCGGAACTGACGAGTGGATGAGAGCGGGCAGGTGACAGGTGGAGAATCCGGTTCCTAATGGCAGGAGTGGATGGAGTATGATGGTGATGGTGGCAGAACCGGTGAATGGTTCGACGGCGTGGCGCTGGAGCATTGTCTGGCCGAAGCTGAAATACCAGCAGACCGGAGGTCGCAGCTGGAGCGGACCAATCCCCACGTACCAATCACTAGATTGGTAACCAGACACACTTGCCTGTGTGCTGGGGAGCCAGAGAGAGAGCAGGGCAGGGGCCGGGGCTGCAGGGACATGACTAGTTCCTGCTTTATCAGACAGACATCTGCTGTAATGGACTCTCTGGGTGGTGCTCCATAGTCCATGACTGGAAATTCAAATGGACTGCTGAAGCTTACAGGGAATCCAAATGTTTTGGATTGTTGGGTGTTTCTGTTTCTGCCTTTGTGAAGCGCTATGAGATGACTTGTTGTTGTAAATATGCGCTATACAAATAAAATTGAATTGAATTGAATTGAATTAAAAATGATCAGAGAGGACAGAGTTTTGTTGTTCGATGTCTGTCCCGTATGTCAGAACAAGATCAAGGGTTAAAGCTCTGAGTTGGTTTATTGACATTCTGAGAGAAGCCACCTGAGTCTCTAACAGTGAACTAAATGCAGAGCTGAGGCTGTTGTTCATCATCTACATGGATATTAAAGTCACCGCTATAATGACTTCATCTGTACTGAGACTAAGTCAGCTGAGAACTCAGAGTTCAGACAGAAGCTCAGAGTAGGGCCCGTGGCCGATATATAATTAACACAACTGGTTTTGTGTTTTCCAACTAAGTGTGTGCATCTCCAGATGCTTCCTAAACAGCAAAGTGAAGCTGCCAGACCAGAAATAACCAGAACAGCAGATGTAATGTCACATACATCCCTGAGCTCCATAGAAACACACGAGAGGACAGAGCTACAGTTTCTTATCACAGACTTTCTGACTGCTGGAAATGCAGGACATGACCTCGTCTGATGAGGTTACTGCAGAAACTCATCAAATGGAAACTGGCCGCTGAGTGTGGACTTGAGGAGCCAGCTGTCCTGTTTCCCAGTCCAGAGGTGGATCACATTGCTCTTCAGGGTGGATCAGCTTCTGCGTCACCCTCTGACGAGGTTCGACAAACTGATTCATGCCGTTTATTGACAAACCCCATGATTTTCCATCCACAGATGTGTTCTGCTGTTGAAAGAACCAGGCAGCGTAGTCAGAGATGTTCAGAACTCATTAGAGCTCGATATCATCACTGTGTCTCACCTAAACCAGATTTGGACTCATCTGAGTCGACTGGCTCCACCAGGGTCTGACAGCACTGATGGCTGATGGGAAATGAATGTTTCCAGCAGAGCTCATCAACAGGCTGTCAGCACGCTGGTTAAAATGGATCCGTCAATAAGGCGTCTTTACTCTTGTTAAACGCAACAGTCACATATTTTCAAGCAAAGGAGAATCTCACACAGTCATACAAACTAGTTTTTTCAGAAAACTAATAATCAATTTAAGATTTACAGGTTGGATTCTTGTTTTAGACTTCACTTCATTAAAAACTTAATGTTGCACAGATATTGGTATTTACAAAACATGATTTCACTATATATGGTGGTGACGCGATAACCCAACACTAAATGTAAAACCTTCTTCTATGTCGGATAGCAAGGCTGTCGGATTGTCAAGACGGAGGTCGAGATGCAAGGAGGGCTTGATCCTGGAAGGGCCACCTCCGCCCCGTGGGGGCTAGGATTAGGGTTGCCCTCCGATGGACTGGTTAGGGTTAGGGTTAGGGGTTAGGGGTTAGGGTTAGGGTTAGGGTTAGGGGTTAGGGTTAGGGTTAGGGTTAGGGTTAGGGTTAGGGCAGGTCTCCGTTCATTCATCAGCCTGCACTTCCTCCTTCAGCAGCTTCTGTTCTGCTTCACTTCCCTTCAGTAAGTCTGCTGTCTCTGCTTCTTTCATTGTTGTCGGTTAAACTGCTGTTTCAGCAGACTGTCCATTTTCTGGCGTCCTCCTCCTCTCTCTGCCTTTGGTCCGAGTCGTGTGTCTCGTGATGATTTCACTGTTTCTACAGTTTTAATCAGATTTTACTGAACTTGCCCTTTTGTCCTAAATCAGGTTTTTGCTTCATCACACTGTTTAAAAACTTGTTTTCATTGTTGTTCAGTTTTCTGATAATTTTTTTGTTGGTATTTCCAAACTTATCCAGGTCAACTATTGGTCCTTAAACAGTCACTTGAGTTTCATAAATCATCATCTATGATCGTCTCCTTTCTGCTGATGATCGTGTTTCTGGGCCAGACATTAAACTGATCAGATCATTGAATTAAACGTAACACCATTGGACTGATGGTTCAGAGAGTAGCTCCGCCCTCCATCCGTTTGGCTTCAGGTGGTAAATTGAATGTTATGTTCTTATCTTGGTGTTTATTCTAGAGCCTGCCTTCATGAGGTTTTTCATTGTGTCTCACTTTGACTTCTCTTGATCTCATTTATCTTTTTATTCCTGGCTGCTATATCGTATTCAAATACTTTCAGTTCTCCTGCTTTGTAGCACACCAGTGACTCCTGTCAGGAAGATAATCAGTTCAGTTTCACTGAGGCACATAAAATCCTTCCTGCCTCCCAGCCTTGATCAGCACCAGTTCACATCCAGAGCCAACAGGTCCACAGGTGATGCCCTCCACACAGTGTGTCAACATTTGAACAGTCTGGCAGGTATTCCAGGATGTTGCACGTGGACTTCAATTCTGCTTTTAACACACTTGTTCCAAGCAGACTGTTGTTCAAACTGCGCAGTCTGGGCATCGGGCTGGGGCCCCACCCCTCCTCAGTTAGGGTTACCCCCACCAGGGTTAGTGCTCGTTTAGTTACGACTGGAGGTTCTGAAGAAACCCGTCTCAGAGCTGGAGGATCTGAACGAACCCGTCTCACAGCTGGAGGTGCTTAACGATCCCGCCTCACAGCTGGAGTTAAACATGAAGCTCTGATTCTGATGATACAAAACCAAATGTTCTGGGTTTAGGGTTCGGGTTGAGTTTTTCTCTGGACAACAGCAAAGAGTCCCTCAACCTGATTTATGTTTGGTTCTGATCCAACCTAATACATTTACACAGACACATTTTAAAGAATTTTCTTCGGGATTTCTGTTTGGTTGCTTTTTAAAAATTGTAATTAGTTTAAAGCGTCTTTCTTGAACGTCTTCTCTTTGTAGCGGTGACCTGAACGCCAACCGACTTCCTGTCAAGCGCCATTCTGATGCTGTGTTCACCGACAGCTAACAGCAAACAGGTAACAGCAAACAGCTAACAGGAAACAGTTAACAGCAAACAGTTAACAGCAAACAGCTAACAGGAAACAGTTAACAGCAAACAGCTAACAGGAAACAGCTAACAGCTAACAGGAAACAGGTACCAGCTAACAGCTAACAGGAAACAGCTAACAGCTAACAGGAAACAGCTACCAGCTAACAGCTAACAGGAAACAGCTAACAGGAAACAGCTAACAGATGGCGGCCAGGAAGTAGCTGAGGTCCAAGCTGCAGAGAAGAGGAGCCTCAGCAGATCACACGTTGGACATTTGCTCCCATAAACAAATAAAAGCCAACATTTGAAAACCGTCTCAGTGTCTCCATGTGTGCAGCGTTTTTCTGTTTGTGTCGCTAACTGGGAGAAAAGATTCAGCAGTACACAAGTGGTTCATGTTGGGATGCTGTGGACGACTAGCGTCTATCCGTCGTCTACTCACCACTCCGTCCTCTGCAGCTGGTTCCTGCTACGAAGCTTTCCAATAGTCACAGCAGCGCTCAGGTCCTCCAGCTCTGCAGCGAGCCTGCTGCAGTCCTCCCTTCAGCCAACTTTGATCAGTAAGCTCATCATCTGAGAGCCGAGCAGCACCAGCAGAATCCAGTCAGGACAGAACCGCCTGGATGTCAGAGAGACGAAGACTGAAGGAACCAGAGATGGAGTCGGTTTAGTTCCTGCTGTGGAGCTTGAAGTTGATCTACGACTCTGAGGTGGTAGCAATCTGATATCAGAGACAGTACTCTGCTGTAGCAGTAATCAGATTACTGCTAACTGTAGAGTATTTGCTCTGCTGTAGCAGTAATCTGATTACTGCTAGCTGTAGAGTATTTACTCTGCTGTAGCAGTAATCTGATTACTGTGAGGGATCCAGGTGAGAATCGTGGCTCCATCAGACTGGACCGGCTGCTGTGTTCTGGAATAGCAGCTTCTTCCTGTTTCCACTTTTTCATTTATTTGATTTTGTGAAATTATTTATTGACGAGTTTATATTCATTTGATTTAAAGACAAACAGTTTGATTGAATTAAATGTTTTTGTTTCATCACGTCATTCCAGCGAGTGAACAGGTGAGCACAGCACTCGCTCTCTGTGGAGTCACACCGTCACTATTTGCACAGAACCAAAGTCCACTCCAGGCCTGATATCAGAGGTGGAAGGTTACAAGTCAGTGCAGACTGAAGAAGTGAATCTGCTGAAACTGCAGAAAGAAACGACGAGTGAGGAAGAAAGATTTCACAACAAGCTGCTGGGTTACGGTTCTGACAGAATATTCAACAGACGGACGCCTGAAACACCAACACAAGAGGATTTCACAGAGAGAGACTGAAGCCGGAGCTTTGACCAGCTGAAAGAAGGGCTGACTGACGAGAGAACGTCTGCAGAACATTGACAGAACATCAGGCTGAAGGTAAGTGTGCAGCTGCTGTCTCTGGTTAACGGTTCATGTTCAGGACGGTTGTTTTATCGTCAGTGTGGCTGCAGGTCCAACAGCTTTGTCTGTTTGGAGGGTCAGGGTTACCCCTGAACACACCACGGTTCAGGGTCAGGGTTACCCAAGGTCAGCGTTACCTGAGGTCAGGGTTACCCAAGGTCAGCGTTACCTGAGGTCAGGGTTACCCAAGGTCCGGGTTGACCCTGAACACACCACTGTTCAGGCTGTTCTATCAAACTTCTCTCAACGTGATGACAGTATACGATGCGTTCAGGGACAGCAGCTTTATATTCATACAGACACAGGAAGCAGCTCTTGTCAGGCTTTAGATGGCTCCTGAACGTCTCACAGAGGGCTGGGCATGAATACTGTCTGCTGGTTGGCTGAGCCTCAAGTTCAGGGGATGTTGTCACGGTAACGAAGGGGTTAGATTTAATGTAAAACCCGTTAAAGACAACGTGTTTATTAAGTTTATTATCCACTGATCTGTCAAATATTGGAGTTGGTTTCAGAAATAATTTGGTTCATCTGTTTGACGATCAGGATTCTGTTTGGACTGACGCTCCACCACCGCCTCCCCTCATTGGTTCTCCAGCCCAGCCGATCGCTAGCTGATTGGTTCTCTAGAGGAAAATGGCCGTGAGCTCACCGAAAGACAAGTGAGTTGAAACAAATGTTTTCACTGACGTGAGGAGATCTACAGCCAGCACATCATCACAGACATGAACATGCGACATGTTCAGATGTTCTCAGAGTCTGGAGCTAACGAAGCGTCGCTGATTGGTTGGTTGACTGACAGGTGTTTCACAGAAGCCTTTGTGCTTTTGTGTCAGAAGGTCTTGATGATAGGCTGATGATAAAACCTGGCTGACCAGAAACAGAACTAGAACACAGTGAAAGAGCAGAACGGTGGAAACCCTCCCGGAGCACAAAGTCAGAATGCAGCTCAGCCTGAACGATGTGACGACGGACCTCCAGGCTGACGGCAGCTTGGACGTCCAGCCGCTGAGTCACAAGTTCTCTGTTCTGAAGTGTTTCCAGAGCCAAACTAAAAGTAGAGCAACTGGACATCTGTTCGTTTACGGGAACTCTGGTGCAAAACTGTAAATCTATCAAATACCAGAAATGTGCTGGAACCAGATGTTCTGTAATAGAAATGGACGTTTGTGCTCATTCAGAGTTCAGCTGTAGCTCGTTTAAAAAGACACAAAACAATCTGTCAGTGATAAAAAAAACACTTTTCTGTTCGTTAATGTAGCTGCAACGATGACACGGGTCGGATTCTTCTGAACATGAACAGAACATCAGCTGATCAGGACCTTAACCCGTAAATAAACAAACAGAGCTTCTGTCTGAACGTCCCTGTTAGATCAGACAGAGACCGGCTGAAGTCCTGGTCCTGGTTCTGACAGCAACTGGGCTTCATGTCGGGGTTCACGCGCTGCCGTCCTGGAGAACTTCCACCTGCTCTCATAGCAGTGCTTCTCCTCATGAAGGCTTAGGGGTGGCACCAGTCGCACCCAAACAGCACCGTCATTACATTATTACTGAGGGGGAAGGAGGTTCACCTGGACAGGTAACAACAGGCAACAACCATAGACTGTATAAAAGATGGACGTAGCAGCCGTCCCTGAAAAATGAAGCCAACCTGGAAGTGTCAGAAACCTGCAGCATCACTACGTCCACTAGCTGCTGGCTCCACAAAGCCCTGGCTCCCATAGACTGGAACTGGAAGAGAAGTGATCACAGATCACCAAATACTGCATTCCTACAGCTCAGGATTGTTTTCTTATTAGTTTTCATGGTCAGATCCAGAGATCAGGTGGCCAATCTGAAAATAAATCAATACTGAGTTTTTAAAAAATCATCAACATGTTGCGGGGCAAGGGGCGTGGCTGGCTTGATTGACAGTCGGCAGCGACCATACAGACGAAGCGAGCAGAAGGCAGTAAATGTGGGCGGGCAGAGAGGACCCGCCTCTCAATCCGTCTGACCAATCGCTGCTCCTATGGCTCCGCCCCCCTACGACGATTTTTGCGTCACTGGCTCCAAAAATCTAAGATGTCAACCAGGAAGTAGCAAAACCCTGGCTTCCTGTTCTCAGAGCAGAAACCAACCGGTGACGTCACGGTAGCTACGTCCATCTGTTACACAGTCTGTGGTAACAACCATAACCCTGGACAGGCAACAACAGGTAACAACCCGAGACACACTCACCACTTAAATCAGCAGGTAACCTCAGCATGTCTGTAGACTGTGGGTTAGAGCTTATAAAGCTGGAGAACCCGGTCAGAACCCAGCAGGGGGAACATGCAGACTCCACACAGAAAGAGCCCAGATTCAGACCAGGACCTTCTGTGAGACCACAGCGAGACCCACTGGCCCACCGTGCCGGCCGTGGTCTTAACAGCTCAGAGCGACAGCGAGGTCCGGTCCAACAGTCAGCAGAATCACAGAACTCGTTGTGCCTCCCTGCAGGTATCGAGGCGTGTGGTTGATCTTCTTCATGCTGGGTTTAGGGACGCTGCTGCCGTGGAACTTCTTCATGACCGCCACTATGGTAGGACGCACAGCACATCACCAGCCCACACTGACAGCGCACCCCGATGCGCCACCCACTGTTTACCCACAATCCTCTGCACATTGGTCAAAGTGTTTCTGGGACATAAACTCTGAGGCTGATTACTGTCAGTCAGGATCAGGACCGAGTGCATGTCCCGGGTCGGGTTCAGAGCTCAGGAGCAGACAGGCGTAGAATCCACAGAAACAGAAAGCAGGGTTCAAGGCAACGCTACACAGATGATCTACAGGGACCCCTACAGGACCGGCAGGATAACTACACGTTGAATGTTTTACATGAAGATAGCAGCTAAACCCGGTACTGGCCGGACCAGGTGGGAATAACAGTCTCATTCAACTATCGCTACCGAGCCGCTCCACAGGACACCCGGTAGCTCAACCGGATAAGATGGCAGCAAACAGGGCTGTAGTCCCAGGTGCAGACTCAGATGAGCTGTACACAAGACTTATGAAACAAGGACAAGAAGAGAAACAGAACAGGAAAACCAGACTGAAGTATGAAGGGGGCAAAACTAGGAACACCTAAAAACTCTTAAGAACAGAGAAGAAAAAAACAAAAGAACTCTAAGATTAAAACACAGCTACTCAAACAAACGGGGACAAACAGGGGCAGACAGGCTCAGGGAACCCAGGCTGGACCTGGTGGAGGCGGAGCAGGGACCGGCAGAACCATGTGGGAGGAACAGCTCTGGTCTGGCAGGGTGTGGTGGAGAGAACAAGGTCTTTATGGGAGCTGTGGTGATTATGGGCAGGTGAGTCCAGAGTTACACCTGTGGGTGGTGGTGGTGGTGGGGGGGGGCGAGAGAAGGATTAGGGTTAAGGCAGGGACCAGGATGTGGGTCAGGATTAGGGACCAGGACGTGGGTTAGGGACCTGGACGGGATCTGGGTCATCTGCTGCTCAGAAACAGCTTTCAACTGAAACAGAGACACCAGCTGCAGAAAAGCAGATCCTGGGTTAGGGTCCTGATCCGTCTGTCCGTCTGTCCGTACAGTACTTCACCAGCCGTCTGAAGGACTCCTCACTGGATGTTTCTTCAGCCAATCAGACAGAGGCAGCAGGTGAACAGCGTAGCGTTCTGGAGGCCATGTTCAACAACGTGATGACGCTCTGTGCGATGCTGCCGCTGCTGCTCTGCACCTGCCTCAACTCCTTCCTGCATTCACTGTGAGTAGCACCAACGAAGAAGAGCTCCTGAACAAACAGAGCTCTGTGGAGGTGTGTGTGACCCTAACCCATGAGCTGCATCTGAATCTATTCATCAGCTTGGAGGGAAACACTTTCAATACTGCTGCTCCTACAGGTGGAGCTCCTACAGGTGGAGCTCCTACAGGTGAGCTGTAGACCAGAACCAGCCGTGTTTGTGGGATGTTGGAGGAACCGAATCTGTGTCCTCGATGTCGCCGCTGCTTCAGTCTGAATGTTTGTGAAGTGTGACTGCTTCAGTGCAGCTCGTCTGAGCTCTCAGATGATCCTTGAGCTTCTCCTTGTGCTCCTTGTCAGTGTTCCTCAGCGTGTGCGGGTGATGGGCAGTCTGCTCGTCATCATGTTCATCTTCATCGTCACCGCCGTCCTCGTCAAAGTTCCTCTGGAGCCGCTGCCCTTCTTCTCCGTTACCATGGTGAAGATTGTCATCATCAACTGTGAGTTTGTCTGTTTGTTTGTTTGTTTGTTTGTTGACAGCCTTCGGCGCCGTGCTGCAGGGCACTGTGTGTGTTGACCTGCTTGTTTGTTTGTTTGTTTGTTGACAGCCTTCGGCGCCGTGCTGCAGGGCAGTCTTTTCGGGATGGCCGGGTTGCTGCCGGCTTCCTACACGACTCCCATCATGAGCGGTCAGGGACTGGCTGGAACCTTCGCGGCCTTCGCCATGATCTGCGCCATCACAAGTCTGATCAATACCTTTTAGTATTGATAACATGTGATTAGTAACTGGCCAATCAGCCGTCAGGATCTGACTCAGTGTCTCTGTGCTGCAGGTGGATCTGAGATGCACGAAGCTGCCTTCGGTTACTTCATCACAGCCTGCGCAGTGATCTTCCTGTCAGTGCTGTCCTACATCCTGCTGCCCAGACTGGTAACACTACAGACACACTACAGACACACTACAGACAACGTTTATAGACTGCATCATTCAGGGTTATTAGGGTTCATATATTTATATGTAAACTGTTGGCCGACCAATCAGAGGCTCAGACAACAAAAACACTATTAAAGACAAAGTTAGTAGGAAATGAAAACCTTAATTACAACATGTTGGTTTTAAGAACAGATTAATCAACAACAAATGAGCAGCTGGAAGTTAAATATGTGGAAATCAAACCTTGGCTTATCAGTAAGTCTGGCTTCAGTTTGTTCAGACCCACATCAAAGACAGAAGACGATGAAATCTCAGCAATAAATCAATAAAAGGCGTCACCCAGCCTCAGTCATCAGCTGCCATAAATCCAGTGCAGTGATAAAGTCCAAGGACTTCAGAGTTGCTGCTGATACATGTGAAAAATAAAAATCCAGTTCCAGCAGAAACGTGGCCTCATCAAGTGTTTGTCTGCAGCAGCGGCATCACTCAGATTCATTCTGCTGCTGCTGAAGTGGTCAGGGTCAGGGTCAGTGTCAGGGTAAGGGTCAGGGTCAGGGTAAGGGTCAGGGTAAGGGTAAGGGTAAGGGTCAGGGTAAGGGTCAGGGTCAGGGTAAGGGTAAGGGTAAGGGTAAGGGTAAGGGTCAGGGTAAGGGTCAGGGTCAGGGTCAGGGTCAGGGTAAGGGTCAGGGTCAGGGTAAGGGTCAGGGTCAGGGTCAGGGTAAGGGTCAAGGTAAGGGTCAGGGTAAGGGTCAGGGTAAGGGTCAGGGTCAGGGTTAAGGTTAGAGTCCGTCTCTGAACTCTCGTCCAGTCAGATGACACTGGATGCTCTGTGTGCGTTTGTGTTTCAGGAGTTCTTCCAGTTTTATCAAGACAGAAACAAGGACCAGACGATCCCAGATGAGGAGCAGAACTCAGTGAGTCTGGTGAGCAGAGGTACGACTGGAACAGCTCCGTCCGACAGCAACACGAAGTCCTCTCTGGTCCATCTTATTCTATTATAACCGGTACGCTGGAGGTCTGATCCAACAGTCAAACTGTGTCAACCTGGTGTTTTTCAGAGGATAAAGACGCGAACCCTGATTGGAAGAAACACGACGTCTCCATGATAGAAATCTTTAAGAAGGTCAGAGATTCACAACTCAATCAAATCAAAGTCAAACGTTCCCAGAAACAGACCGAGACCGACTTTAAGTCCAGCTTCTTAATCCAGAATGAAACGGCTGGTTTTCACATTTGTTCTTTAACAGTGTGACGGCCGATGACAACATGATGAGATCATTTAAACAATCTGCTCTTTCTGGATTTATTAATTGACGACTACATCTGAGCGATGTTGTGCAGTCTTGTGCTGCCTGAGGATTGATGTAGAACCAGAACCTCCATCGATGTTCACATCAAAGCTGCTCCGTTTGTTTCCTTCCTGACTTCAGTCTGGACGATGTTTAAACAGTTTGTTCTTCTTCTGCAGCTCTACACCTGTCCCTGTCTGTGATTGGTCGTCTGCCCCAGAATAGAACACGTCACTTCCTGACCCGCCGTTGGGTCTGGGTGTGACCTGGTCCGGACTCCTTTCAGCCCTTTGTACCACTGACACTGTGTCTGTGACCCTCAGATCTGGACTCTGGCGCTGTCGGTCTGCTTCACCTTCACCGTCACCATCGGCACGTTTCCCGCCATTGCGGCCGACACTCGGTCCACCCTCGCTGACAGCAGCTGGGGTCAGTGACACCTCACTTCCTGTCTCAGCCATTCTTTCTTCTTCTGTGGTGGCCCACTGTACAGCGTTACACAGAACATCTGTGGCACCAGAACTGAAGTAAAACAGAACACAGCTGCTCAGCGACTCGCTGCAGTTTGATTCTTCTACTGGTGCACAAACAGCGAAGAACAGTTTCCGTTTGCTCACTGAGATCATGATGTCTGCTTGATTTACAGACCTCTACTTCATCCCAGTCAGCTGTTTCCTGCTCTTCAACCTGTGCGACTGGGGCGGGCGGAGCTTAACAGCCGTCTGTATGTGGGTGAGTTTGATTTCAATGATCCACCAGCACATGTTCTTTTGCACCACCTGGTCCAACTTGGGGTCAGGTGCTCTGCTGACTGGGCAGCAGCTAAAGAGTTGCACCTGTACAGCTGCAGGGATTACAGATGTGGCCGCAACGCCAGGAGGACTGGAAAGTGTTGCTGGAAGAGGAACATCTAGCATGAGCTGCTCAGCCTGCTGCCTCAGCAACCTGACTGCAGATGAGTGGAGGAAACTTCATGGATGATCAGTTGTTGTCTGTCTCCAGCCAGGAAAAGACAGCAGGATCCTTCCAGCGCTCATCTTGTGCCGTGTGGTCCTCGTGCCGCTCTTCATGATGTGCAACGTCCAGCCTCGTCTCCACCTGCCCGTCTTCTTCTACCACGATGGATTCTTCATCGTCTTCATGATCCTCTTCGCCTTCAGTAACGGATACCTGGCCAGTCTCTGCATGTGCTACGGCCCCAAGTAAGAACTCACCACCGCTCCCCGTAATCCACCAGAACCTCATGGGTCGTAAACATCAGCTGTGTTCACGTCTGTTTTCCTTCACCATCGTTCACCATCGTTCACGGTAGAAATACTCACAGCAGCACAACTGTGTGCTCGTGCACAATCACGCCAGCATCAGTGAGTCTTCAGCTAGCCGACATGTCTGAGGTCTGAACAGCAACACGCTACAGACAGTCAGGAAACGTTAGACTGAACGTTGTTCAATGATTTTCCAACTAACATTCACTAACAACGTCTGTTTTTTTCGACAGGAACGTTCTTCCTCACGAGGCGGAAACAGCCGGAGCCATCATGGCTTTCTTCCTGTCTCTGGGTCTGGCTTTAGGAGCTGCTCTGTCTTTCCTCCTCAGAGCACTGGTCTAACTGGGAAGGTCAGTTTGAGACTGGCCTCGCTGGGAAAACTCCTGTTTCTACTGGTCTGACTGGAAAACTGAGACTATGTGCAGGACTGTCTGAAAAACAAACACATTATTCATCTCTGCTCAAAGTGGGAAATGTTGTCTTTGCGACTGGAATCACGATGGTTGTTACTGGTCTGACTGGGAGAAAATCCTTCACAGCAATGTTTACTGGTAGACGTACCAGCAGTCAGACCTCCAGAGAATGAACCATCACTGCATCACGAACCCTAAACTCTGCCAGAAAGGTTTGTACAGCAAATAATTGCATTATTTTTATTTTGTGCTGATGGTGGCAGTACAGGGAACCAAACTAGCTGCAGTGAACATTAACTGGTAAATCCTGACATGTTGTGTATTTATAGACTCGTATGGACAGAGAACAGAGTATCAGCACCTGTCACAGCAATACAAACTGATCCAACAACTTGCTGAGGTTTTACCCTCAAGTAGCAACAAACGGCTGCTTCTGTGATCATGGTTAGGGTTAGCGTTAGCGTTAGGGTTAGGGTGAGAGTTAGCATTAGGGTTAGGGTTAGCATTAGCATTAGGGTTGGGGTGAGAGTTAGTATTAGGGTTAGGGTTAGCATTAGCATTAGGGTTAAGGTGAGAGTTAGCATTGGGGTTAGGGTTAGGGTGAGAGTTAGCATCAGGGTTAGCATTAGGGTCAGGGTGAGAGTTAGCATTAGGGTTAGGGTTAGCGTTTGCATTAGGGTTAGCGTTAGAGTTAGCATTCGTGTTAGGTTAGCATTAGCCTTAGCATTAGTGTTAGTGTTAGCATTCATGTTAGGTTAGCGTTAGCATGAGCGTTAGCATTAGTGTTAGGGTTAGCGTTAGGGTAATCATAGCATATCATCACATGTAAAGAGGAATATTCAGTCAGAACCTTCAATGTTTCTTGAGTCTGATGCATTTAAATGTCAGATTTTGTTTTTTGTTTCACGTCTGAGAAGAAAAACAAAACACAAACTCATCCAACTGTGTGAAACATTTAGCCTTCAATCATATCGCAGCTTTATTGCTGTTTCTAATATTTAACATGAGACTTCAGCAGAAAATCTTAATTTGGTTAGCGTTAGGGTTAGCATTAGCATTAGGTATTATTGTATTATTATGAGTCACTGCATGTCTGTGGAAACATCCAACATGTGGAACTGTATTTCCTCCTAGAAAACTGACATGTTGTTTTCAGCTGTAAATACTCGTTTGCTGTCAGACTTTTCTCACCTGCTTTACTCAGGTGTTTTCTGTAATAAACACTGAGCTATAATATCACTGTGTGAACATCCTAACACTTGCATTTCATGTATTTAATGTGCACTGCAAAAGTACTGGCTCCATTTTTCCAGCCTTTATTTAATTTAAGCCGTCCAGGTCCAGTGAATAAACCTAAGTTGTACAATGTTTGGAAAAAAGAAAAAAAAAAAGATGATGTAAATGTAATAGAAAACTTACTTTCAGGGATTCAGAAACGGGTGACCTTCCACCGTTCCTGCATCAGTGGACGTCACTGAGTCTCTACAGTTAATGCATATAATTCCTGTCACGGATTCCTCACAAACCTTCAGTCTGAATAACAACAGCAGCTGCTGACAAAAATCACTCGTCAGCAGATCAGAGACTCAGCAGATCAACATAAAGACTAGGATTTGACATACTTACATGATGTGTAATGTGACACACAAGCACTTGGTAAACGGGGAACGGACATAATGGGAGAGTCTAGCGGAAAAAGTCTCCTGAGGGAGACAACTACTGGATTGGTGGGGAAACACATGAGCAAGATCGATAACGATAAGCAAGGCTGGGGATACAGGCAGGATAAAGCTAGGAACGGTTAGCGTTAGGGTTAGTGTCATATTATGTTACTTAAAACATGAACGAGAGACACGTTTC
>NW_007579404.1:0-665 GCF_000690725.1 Stegastes partitus | reverse complement strand
GTTAGCGATAGGGTTAGATAGGCAGGATAAAGCTAGGAACAGCTAGCATTAGGGTTAGTGTCATATTATGTTACTTAAAACATGAACGAGAGACACGTTTCGAACAAACTTCCTCTTTACTCTGCTCGTCTTCTTATTCATACACAGCAGGTTCAAAACACAAACACTGGTGCCGCGACTCCCCCTACTGGTCGGAGTCATACATGCAACATACATCACATCTTTCCCCTTAAGATATTCTCCATAACGATTTAGTAAACATTCTCTACTTATTAACTTTAAGGTTCACAGTTTAGCATAGTCTAAACAATTGCTATGAAGCAGAAACATTGAAAATACCAAAAAATACTGTTAGTAGGTTTTCTTTTCTATAGATATACTTTTCTACTGTAATATTATTCCAAACTGTTTATACTCAGATTCCAACTGAAAGCACCTTTACACCTAAGCGGTAAAGTGCATTTTACTTAAATCCTGAACATAAGATAACTAAATAAAATTAACTTAAAGTGTTTTGTTTACACTCATCACTGACAGTAACGTTTTGGTGTTCTAATCGGCCTCCCACACCTAGACCTTTTCGTTGTTACTTCTCTGTTCACAGTTGGTGTCACAGTCTCTTTCTCAGGTGATGTCCTCGGTGACTGTGCAGGTGATGGCATGGG